>NC_056734.1:250563232-250870732 GCF_019279795.1 Protopterus annectens
TAACATATACTAGCAAGCTATATGTCACCATTTAAGCCACAATAATCCCAAAACTCATGCCAGGATCTTCTGGAGGTACTCACTATCCAACCAAATGGTAGACTTCAACTACCACTCTATAGCCTGGGAAACATAAATTGCCTCCAACTTGCAGGCACAATGTTTCCTGGACTTTAACAACACAAATACTCTTGACCAGATAATGAATATTCTAACCTTATGTTCAAACATACTGGGCCAAGTACTCACCAATATGGGAGAGGACTGTAACCTCCACCCCCCTACACCCCATCACATCCAAACTGATAACGGTGGATCACAAAGCTGTCTCCTTCAAAATAAAAATCAATTTGGAAAACCCAGTAATATGTAACAGTTAGGAACTATTCTAAAGCCAGCAACATCCTTTTAAGTGAAAGTTTGTCAAATTCAGTGCCCCTCCAAACCCTGAGTTCACAGCAACCTATGCAGAATTGCTCACAGAGAACCTGTACAAGTATATAAATGGCTGCATTTAATGTGCTGTACCTACCAGATTTAATCCTAAAACAAACCTCAAAAGCAAACTGCGCTGGTGGAATCCTAATCTTAATAGGTTCTTATGCTTGTACTAGACTAACTGCACTTGTGGGCTATTTTAAGCCTAAACTATTTATTTCAAAGGTAAGAATCAAACCCTCTGTTTATGAGGTAAACACCTTAACAATTATACCATCTCCCAACCCTAAGGTTTATAACAAAAGAAAAGGCTCATCCAGACTCTGCTACACTTTGCTGTGAAGGAAAGGTTAGTTTGCTGTTATTTTTTGTATTTCTGTATTGCCTTTCTATATTTTGAATACTGTAGTTTGTTTTCTTTACCTTGTGTTTTGCTTGCATTCCGTTTTAACAGCATATTAAAACTTCAAAAGAGACCACAGCTCTCTCTGTTCTGAGTCAGGCAGAAATACCACTGTCTTTCTAGTTGCCCGCCTCTTATGTTAATCTGACCATATATCTCATTTCTCTCTACTTTCACTGGCTTATGTGAGTAATCACAAAACCATCACTTTTGAAATCCCACCCTTCAATTATTTAAATTTATTGGCCATCCTACAGTATTTCATAGTACCAAAATACAAAAGTAACCACCCCTTTCAGTCCATCTTGCTGTTTTAAAAATAGTAACTCTCCACTAAACCTTAACTTTTTAAACAGGTAAAACTCAAGTTACCTACTTTCATATCTAACTTCTCTAGTGCACACTGCAGAGTGCATTCTTTTCAATCTTACCTTTAAGCATCCCTGTTACTAGCACTTTCTCTAATACCTAAAAAGATCATCTCTACTTGACTCCAAGTAGACTTTTCTCTATCTGTTAAACCTAGCACTTGCTCCTACAGTACTTATTACCTTGATACGGCACTCTTATAGATAGCACCCCAAAAAGGCAAACCCCCATTTCTCGGTCACCCACGTCCCCGGAATCTCTTTTAACGTTTTTTGCCTAGTCCTTCTAGCATGTCGAGGATCAGTTGCTAGTGTCCTCTCCTGCTCAGCTGGTGAACCTGGGAATATTGAGGCAATGTTACAATTGCCTCATGTACACAGACAACCCTCTCCTCCTCCCACAAAACACAAATACATGCGAGAGATGCAACTATACGGCCAAACTGGAGGCTGAGCTCTCTCAACATAGGACTGGCAAGACCAGTCAGGAGGAGAAGGTTACCACACACACTATAGACCCAGTCTCACATAGTACCATCACAACCTCAAATCATACACATAAACACACAAAGACATACTCGGCTCTGATCAAAAATCTACCAAAACAGCAGAGGCCACCAAAGCAGACACCCAAACAACCACCACCTCAGAACACAACACCTGCAACACATAGACCTCACAGTCAGAGTGTCAAACAGTCACAGCCCTTAAGGCCAAACACAATGCCAGACACACTAGTCATTGGTGACTCCATAGTCAGACACACTGACTTCCCGCTCACCAGACTGAGTAAGGAGAAGGTCACAGTAAGCTGCCTCTCGGGCGCTAGAATCCGCCACATAACGCAAGCACTCAGGTCTCTCAACAGCAGGTACAAATATGACTCAGTCATTGTCCACGCTGGTGTAAACGACCTGAGGCGTTTGACTACATGAAAAGAGACATTGAGGAGTTCTCTGATTATGTAGCCCAGGCAGGTATGACCCTGACCTTGAGCAGTATCCTACCTTCACCAAGAATGATGCCACAATACAGAGATAAGATGATCAGCTTTAACAATTGGCTTAAACTCTGGTGTCATTCAAAGGGGATCCAATGTCTGTCTGCCTGGGATGACATGCTGGACAAGCCATGCTGCTTCAAGGGGGGGCTTGCACCTGTCACCCTGGGATTCCGGATATTGGCAAAGGCTCTTGCCACCCCATAGTGCCTTTTTAGGCAAGGCTCAAATTCTAAACCTACCACCCTAGAACACAAAAAGGAAAAACTAAGGGTAATGCTGCTCAATGCTAGAAGTCTAAATCTCAAAATGCACGCACTGAGGCCCTTCTCAGTATGGAGAACATCGATGTCTGTGCAGTGACAGAAACCTGGTTCAAGGCTCCTGAGAGCACCCCAGCACGATCAGGTTTTACCTCTTATCATGCCCCAAAATCCGGACAATACCAAGAAAGGAGGGGTTATCCATATTCATCAAGGACACCCACACCTCAAGACTGGTGGCAACGACGATGCATCGGAGACCATCCAGGTGCAATTAACCATAGGCAAGACTGCTCTGCAAATCGTAGCATGTTACAGGCCACCCTCACAAACTCAGGAACCTCACATGGCCTTCCTGAAAACACTAGAGGGGATAAATGTATCACCAAACACCATCATACTAGGTGACTTCAATTACCCTAATATAGACTGGGAACACTACTCAAGCCCAAACACCTAGCCCAAAAGTTCCTGGAATTCATAAACTCAAATGCCATGGAACAACTAGTCACCATCCCCACAAGAGGAGAAAACATACTTGATCTCATCATCACGAACATGGGAGCACAATGTTCAACAGCGCAAGTATACCCCTCACTGGTGAGATCAGATCACAAACTAAGCTCGCTGGAGGTCCTCATCCCACCCCCACCTGAAATAAAAAAGACCACAGTAAAGAACTTCTCGAAAGACTTCACACTTCTGAAGACTAGTGTGGTCTCCTTTAAGGCCCCGGCCCCCGAGCCGGGAAAACAGTACTCAAGCCGCTGAATCACTTACAAATGCCTTCTACCAGCACCTGCAGGACTGCATGGATAAGGCAATCCCAAGCAAAACAAAGACTCTTTGTACCAAAGGCAAGCGTCCAGTCTGGTGGACCCCAGCCATAAACAAACTCTACAACAAAAGGAGGAAGCTACTACAAGATAGAGCAAAATCCTTAAAAGGTAAGACACCCTTGATCACTATAAGTAAAAACTAAGAGCTCTCATAAAATCATCCAAAGCAAATTTTGAGAGAAAAATAGCTAAAGACTCAAAAGACAATCATAAGGCCTTCTTTAGCTATGTTAGAAACCTGGGAGGAAACTCCCAGATATGCTCAGAACTAGTTCAAAATGATGTGAAGATTACTGATCCTACAGACATTGCCAACATACTGGCTGACAGGTTCAGTGCAAACTCCTCCTCGACAAAAGGAGAGATATCTATACCAAGTGATTGCAGCCCCCCAAACATCTCCAACGCCCAAGTGAGAACTGCTCTCTCCAAAGCAAAAACACAGCATCCATGGGACCTGATGGTGTCCCCGGCTGTGTGCTCCACGAACTCAACGAGGAATTAAACCCACAGCTAGGACAGCTGTTTAATCATAGTCTTACCTCTGGATACGTTACCCCAGGGGACTGCAACTGTGGTCCCACTTCACAAAGGCGGTGCCTCCACCGACCCTGGAAATTACCGCCCATTAGCTTGACAAGCCTTATCTGCAAAGCCATGGAGAGGATCATAATGGACCTCATAAATAAAGACATAGGGAATTTGCAGACTTTGGATCCATCCCAGTTTGGCTTTGTCAAAGGCAGATCATGCCTTCTAAACTTGGTTGACTTTTTCAAACAGTCACCAAAGCCATTGATGAGGGAAAGGCAGTCCATACAGCCTACCTCGATCTGGCGAGCCGAGATACAATACCCCACTCGGGTATCATTGAAAAACTCATCAGCTTAAATGTTAACCCATACATCACAAGATGGGTTGCAAACTGGCTGAGTGACAGAACCCACAGGGTCAGAGTTGCTGGCGCCATGTCAGACTCAAAGCCTGTCACAAGTGGTGTACCACAGGGCTCAGTCCTGGGCCCACTCTTGTTTGGCATCTACTTTTCCGAAGTACAAGCAAACACAGGAGGGTTATGGCTGACAAAGTTTGCAGATGACTGCAAACTGGGCCATAGTAGAAAACACATCTGACACAGATATCCTTCAGAAGGGTCTCACAGCAACGGATAACTGGTGCCAGAGCCATGGCCTAAAGTTAAATGCCAAAAAATGCATAGTCATACCCTTCGGGAAAAACAAGGTTACCCCTAGCTACCAAATAGGTGGCAATCCACTGAGCACAGAAGAAGTTATCAGGGACCTGGGGACCCAGGTTGATAGTAGTCTGTCATTCGACACCCATGTAGCTAAAGTAGTTAGGAAGACCTTCTACATTGCCCACCTTATCATGAAGGGATTCTCATCTAGATCAAGGGAGGTCATAGTCTCCCTATACTCATCACTCATCAGACCAATGATTGAGTACAATGCCCCATTCGGAATGTATCTGACCCGACACTTGCAGCAGCTGGAGAGGCCACAAAAGTTCTTCACCAAAAGGATAAAGGGTCTCAAACATCTGTCCTATGCTGCCCGACTGAAAGAACTCCAGCTCTATTCAGTAAACACGCCACCGCTTGCTCAGAGGTGACCTTTGGCTAACATACAAGGCCATGTCAAACCCGGATTTAATGAATATGCTGCACCTCAAAAAATCTAGATCCGTCAGAGCCACAAGGGCGGGAGACTTAAACCTCGACACGGCTATTAATAGGATGTGCTGGAGGGATAGATTCATCACTCAAAGACTCCCTATGCTGTGGAATAAAATCCCGGTATATGTGAGGCAGAGCACCTCGCTGGCCTTGTTCAAGAGAAATCTTGACCAATGGATGGGAGATCGCAGATATACCCCAGGGATTACCTCAGTGTCACTGCTCGACAGAGGCACAGCAAAATAATGGGTATAGTTCCCCATACTAAAGGGGTGGCGTAAGCCACAAAACTATGGGCTAGGCTTGTAAATGCCCTCGGGCAGATAGCCTAGTATGAACCTATGAACCTATGAACCTAAAGGAAAGAAATCATGACCAAAATCAGAAGAAGCAATTCTGATAATAACAAGAGTTCACTGACTAAACAAAACAGCAAACTAAGAGTACTAATTAAATGCAACAAGGCCAATTACAAGGTCAAGATATACTCTCAGGCTAATGAAAACCACAGGTTCTTCTACATCTATGTTCAAAACCTTAAAAGTAATGTACAGTAATGTGTTGAACTAGTGGTAATGGTACCACATTCACTGAGGAGAGTAAGTGAATCTGCTGGCTGACAAATTCAGCTCTAACCTCACCCCCCTATGAAATCCCTGCAGCATAATCCCCTCAACAATTAGCAGAGAGCAGGTCATGGCCCTATTTTCCAAGGCCAAAAACACATCCTCAGTAGACCAAGACAATATCCTGGATTGCCTCCTAAATAGCTTGAGACATGACCTCTCGGGAACACTTGAGTCACTTTTCAACTACAGTCTCAAAGCAGGCTATGTACCACATGAATAGAGGACTGCAACAGTTATCCTTCACAATGGTATACCATCAATCATCCCCAGAAACTACAAAGACATTGAAAACCTGCAGACACTGGGCCCATCCTAGTTTGGTTTTGTTAAAGAAAAGGTCATGCATACTTAACCTGGTATTATTCTTTGAGAGGGTCAAAAAGTTAATTACTCTATTGATAAGAAACTCCTAAGAGTTGACCCAGTAGTTAGATTTGGGAATATATGCAGACAGTAATCTGGCCTTTGACCAACACATAGCCAAGGTAGTAACAGGTAGTAAGAAAATCATTCTATGCTTCCCATCATATAATGATTTGGTATCCAGGTCCAAAGACATTAGAATATACCTTTACTCAGCCCTTATCAGAACAATCTTTGAGTACAATACCTCCTCTAGCATGTACCTGAGCAGGCAAATGCAACAGCTGGAATGACCACAGAGTTTTCTTTCCAAGAAAATCCATTGTCCTGTACAGATCACCTTAAAACCCTATCTCTATACTCAGTCTCCTTCAGGTTACTGAGTTGCGATCTATGCCTGTCATATAAAGCCTCCACAGATCTAGCCTTGATGGATCATTTGCATATCTGCAAAATGAATAGCACCAGAAATACTAGATCCAAGAATTTAAACTTTGCTTGCAACATCAACAGAACATGGTGGAAGGACAGACATTTGTATTAAAGGATCCACACACTCTGGAAAAGGCCCCCCATCCATGTGAAGCACAGTCCATCACTAACCCTTTTCAAACGGATCCTTGACCATTGGATTGGAAATCGAAAATTCACCCCACTCTGGCTCTTATGTCATTGATAGACAAAGGCAGAGAGTAATTATTCCCTAACTAACATACCCCTTCCATTAAGCCTTTAGCAGCCTCCTAACTAACATGCCCTTCCAAATAGACTCCCATGTTACTTGGAGACACAATTGGGTTGCATTATGCAGCTAGGCTTATAAAAGCCCAGGTGGTCATCAGCCTATGAACCCATGATTCTGTGTTATTTGTTACACATTGAGTGCCAACATTATGTCTTTAGCTTTTAATTCTAGGCTGCTGGCATTGCTGCATTGTGGTTTGCAGCCTTTTTTCCCACTGAAATGAATACCCCATCTGACATTATAAAGTCTAATAATTATTTTTGATTATATTCCTGTTTTATTTTCTAGATATTTAGATCTGCATGAATTTGATTCATTCTTAATCTAGCAATCTACTATTGCATTGTTGCATGCTCTATCATTCCATTCAGTTTGCTGCGTATATTAGTTGGTTCCCATTACAGTCAACAGAACTCTCTTAAGAATGGTACTAATTAATTTAATGAAGTACACAGTGCATTCTGTAGTTAAGATACTTGTATCAAACATATATGTCTCATTGTGCTATTTAAATGATTAGATTTTCTTTTAATCCACATTTTGATTGTCTATGCAAGTCTGACATGATATTTTATATATATATATATATATATATATATATATATATATATATATATATATATATGTTTGTGTGTGTGCACATGCACACGTATGCTTATTGCTATCTTATGTCTTTGTTATCCTGTTGTCTTTTCCCTAAACATGTTCCCTTCACAATGTTTATAGTCCTCATATATGTTGATAAATACAGTTCTTGGTACTTGACACTAAATGTTTCCTGTTTCACTTCAAATGGTGCTATATCTCTTTTTATGTCTTCAGTGTCCTTGTTTAACACAACATTAATATATTTTTTGTGCTTTTCAACAACTGCTATGTCTACTGGATTTCTGCTGTATCTGCCATGTTCGTGTGAATATGCTGTCAATATGCCATGCAGTGGTGGATCTGGCTGTTAGGTGGAGTGGACGTCATGTTTATCATAAGAGCACAGATAATCTCAGTGATCTAGTTCTTCCTCTGTGAGTTGCACTCAGAATTTTTTCAGCTTTTAAATGTGGCTCCACTCCTCCAGTGCTCACATTTACATGAGAAGAAGTAGAAAATGATTTTTTAAGACTGTACTTTTTTCACACCGATCATTAGTAACATAGACCAAAATGAGTGATCATTGGCTGAATCTATGTCTTATATTGATTGAGTGTGCATATTTAACTTTAATTATTCAAATGCAAACATCTCACTTCATAAACATAACTGTTTGTAAAATAAACTGATTATTAACATAACAGATGAAAAGTAAGACTTGAGGTAATTTCTCCTCCCCTTTCAGGCAATATGTAGAGTGCTTAAGATTAAAATACTTCACTTTATATCTCTAAGGAATAATCATACACTCACAACCTTCCCATTTTTGTTTTCTGTAATTCTTCAAGGTAGCCCATTAATTTATAACATTGTATTGCTCTGAAGTGTAATTCAGAATCTCCTCTTATATCTGCTTGTCACAGCCTGCTGCCAGCCCATTCTAACTGTCTACTGTACCTGCTTTCATGCAACAATCAAGGTTCTCAATAACCCATTAACCTGTGACTTTAGAATATCAACAAGGGTTAATACTAACATTACTACTTTACTTTTCCATGCAGTAACATTCTTCACTCTTTACGTTCCTCTCCATCTAAGTATAATTTAATTACGGAATCCACTTTCTGGTAAGCCTGTTATATTCCTTGAGGTTTGAAAGGGATACATTTTAATATTCTCCCTCCCAAATGATCAGCTGTGAGTCGATTTTCCTATTGTCCAGCCACTGCTGTAAATGTTTCATCTTTATAACATTTAAACAAGGAACATGTGGAAAACTGCCCACATAGTGTTCAATACAGGAGGAAAACTTACAACGTGAGTCATTCATTCATCCAAATGATACCATTTATTTAATACATAGAAAACTCACTTAAAATGGCAATAAACTCATAAAAATAATTAAATTCACAACTATGGTTAAGTGCTTTTGACCCAGTGATATTAAGACTTCATCAGAACCATAGCTGTAAACCTAAGTGATTTATACAGTGAATGCTGTTAAAAAATAGATTGATGCTTAAAATTACAAGTGTTAACTCAGTGAAATTCAGTAATTGATAGTAAATACAATAAAATGAAACAAGGAAGTACTTAAAATGAGCAGCATAAATGTATAACTTTATTTGACTAAATGTGGAGTTAAAAGCTGATTGAAAAAACTTTGAGTTTAATAAAAACAAAAACATTATTATAATTTAACACTTCTTAATCTCAATACTGGTATTCATTAAGCCTGGGAAAAGTGGCCACATTCAATTTCAGTTTCCATTTAAGTTCTTTATATTCTATTAGATTTTTCTATTGGCCACTCTGATCATTTTTAAGGTTGTACAATTCCCTTAAGTAGTGATGCATCCTAAATTAATAGCTATCCAAGATAAAACTAAACTGGTTACAAGAACCACATTTGTGTGTACCTGTGTCTTTGTGATTTTAGTTTCCTAAATTATTATTTTCTAAACTTTTTTTTTATATTTAAACTTATTTTAAAAACAAAGTTAGGTACCTCACCCACTTTCTTTAAAATTTCCTAGACTGTTTTTAATATGCTCCAGTTGTTTTTCATGATGTCCTTTATTAACTGATTGTTGTGATTGTATTGCATTACCAAAGTTTTGAAAAAATATTTTCAACTGAAATATTACTATTCTTTGAGGGATTTATGTGTAGTGGGAAGTTGTAATCTAATGGAGTAACAGTCCTCCACCCTTTCAATAATTCACCACCAATTTCATTTAACAACTGTGTAGGGTACCCTCTATTTTTAAACATATTATACATTTTATCATATTCTAACTTAAATAAGTCCAAACTGTAGCACATTCTTGCTGTCCTAATAAGTTGTTCTTTAAATAAAATGTTCTTACAATAAAAAGCATGGGTGCTAGTGAAATGTAAATATGTATTATAGAAAGTGGGTTTCCTGTAAACTGTATATTCCAAAACAATTTTTAACAAAATTGCTGGAAATTACAACATCCAAATAATTAACCATACTAATATTAAATTAATGGATAAAGTTAAAAAAATCTCTCGTATTGTTAATGTAAATGAAAAATTCCTGAATGCGTAAACTTCTTTATAAAATTCCTCTCTTCTTTTTGTCCCCAAAAGTAATTCCTTTCTGGTACATACCTTTTCATGTTACCCATCTCATTACATTGGCCTCTTTGTCAACTGACAAATGGATATCTGTACAGGGAATATTCTCTGTGCTCACACACTCTTCTAATATCCTTTTATATGGGTTCACAAGACTAGCATCTACCTCTTCTAGCTTCTTGTCTTTCCATCTGATATAGCTCCCACTCTTATCCACTGAATGATACTGAAAGCCATATATTAATATAAAATTTGTGGTAACCCACATCCCCCAAATATGACTTGGTCATATCCTTTCTTTTCCAACCCTTGCTCCACTGGCTTTCCACACTCAGTTTTCTGCCTCTCTTAAAATCTTAACTAGTTTAGGGTCATCAGGGCCAGTTGGTATGTTACGGTCGATGCAAAGCATGAGAAGAATTATCTTTAATTGGACAGAATGGACTTAACTTATCAAAGAATTCATCTTGTTAGAACCTTTCTGTAATTGAGCTTTAAATGTGATACTCCAGATTTCTTCCTGTCATGTCTTTTACTGTGTCTTTAGTTTTTACCACAGATGAAGTGACCCCCTTTTTCATTTACACATAAAATTCACCTTCTCCTTCAGTTCCTCCACAGTCTCATATTTACTGTTATTCTTTTACTACATTGTACAACAAAGACAAACAGAGCTGAACCACCACAGAGAGGTATACTTTAATAAAATTAAAACACAGTTTAAAAACACACTCTTATCGAGAAGATGTAAAATGTGAAGATGAGCGCTTTTGGCAAAATGCCTTCCTCAGATCATAAAACAATTCATTCACAAAAGTAATTTAAAGAAGGGCATTACCAATCAAATCTTTTTTCTCAACTTCTGCCCTACTAACAAGTGTCTTAAATAAAACACTCCATTTAAACCAGGTACTTTATCTGCTTGCAAATCTGTGATCCAGCAGCTCTCAGCTACCTCAGTTAAATTATGCTAATTATCCATCCTAGAACTTTTAACTAATGCTTACAACACCATAATTTGAAAGCTATAGACAGGGTAATTCATAATATGTTGCAGTAAAGCATTGTCTTTGCTCTTCAATCTTATATCACTTAAATGTCATAAAACCCTCACTTTAAAGGGATGATTAGTCTTGCCAATATAAAAACTTGCACAAAGCTTCCAGCTAGCAACATATACCACATTCTTAGCATTGCAGTCCGTATATATATTAAGTTTATATTCTTTCTTTGTAACCAGATGTTGAAAACTATTACTAGAATTTAAATAGTTGAAGCTTTACATTCCTGCATCTAAACATTCCCTTCTTTCCATTATTCAAATTCAAATTCCTGACTTTTCCATCTCTACATAATAGTTGCTTCAAATTCTTTTTATTCTTATAGCAGAATCTTGGGGCATCTCATACTATGCGCCTGATTCCTTCATCTATTAAAATCTTCCAGTTATTTATTATTATTTTGCAGACTTGTTATACATCTTGACTATATGTGAGCATACATCTTATTCCCATTGGTTCTCTCTAGTTTTCAATAGATGACCTTCTTGCACTGCATAGTCACAAAAAAATAAAGTTTACCTCTTCTCTCTTTCAATCACTTGGTGTCAATATCTTCTTTGTGAATATCATTCAATTTATATCCTATCTTATGTAAATTTTGTGTTAACATTTTTGATTCTAAATCAAAAATAGAATCGTCTGTACACAGTCTAAAGATTTGAAGAAATTGTCCCTTTATAACTTGGTGGAATATGTGTCTTGCATGCATACTATTTTGATGCAGAAGATGTTTTTTCAGTCATTGTTTCTGAAACATCTGTGTACCTAGTGTCCCATCTTTTCATCTTAACAGCGCCACATCAAGAAAGTCAATTATCATTTTTGAGCTATGCACATCAAAGTTGAAAAAAATTTGTAGTATTCCTAAGATTGTTAACAAATCCTAATGGCTGATCTTCATCTCCTTTCCTTTCCAAAGAAAAAATATGGCATCCAAAAATCTCTTATAAATTGGAATATGTTGCTTCCATATATTTAAATCATTAAATAGATTAAATACAAATTCCTCTTCCCATTGGGCCAAGACAATGTTTGAATAACTATATGCACAAGGGGTGCCCATCGCTACTCCCCATTTTGGTGGAAAATATTCATCCTTATAAACCAAAACATTGTCCCCCAAAACTAATTCAAGCAACAAACATATTTGTAGAGCCTCCTTAGTTTCATACATTGCTTTTTCAGTTGAAAGTTTCTGTGCAGCTTCTATGCCGTATTCATTAAGGATAACTGTGAACAGACTCATCACATGCCTTGTTACCATCATAAAATCTGTTCTTCGGTTTATGTTCAGTTTATGTGAACGTTTGTGAGAAGGAAATAGCCAGTTGACAAAATAATAAAATCAGTCATGGTTTCTACAATATAGACCAGACTGAAAGGCAAACTTTGCAGGAACTTATGAATAATGGTAAAATTACTATAAGGCCAGAAGACAAAGGATAAGCAATAGTCATGGACAGGACTTTCTACGATAAGAAAAAGAATGAACTACTTAGTGATAACATGATGTATAAAAAAATGCAGAGATATAAATTACATAATATTATATGAAGAATAGAAGAGCACTTATATGTCTTATTGTTCACACACTTTGTAAGTCCAGATCTATATGAATACTTCCAAGTTATGAATCCAATTATTCCATCAATCAAAGGCTTTCCTAAATCTCACAGAGAAAACATTAATCCACCAATGCAACCCACTGTTTCAGGAAGTGTATGGATTACAGAACCCACGTCCATCTTCACTGAACATAAACTGAAGAAAGCACTCCCAAAAGCAACTACAGTATTAAAAGTCACTGAGAACTTTCTCCCAACCCTCTCAGTATTTTTTTGAACTTTTGATATGAGAACAGATTTCGTGATGGTAACAATGGATGTGATGAGTCTGTTCACAGTTATCCTTAATTAATATGGCATAGAAGTTGTATGGAAATTTTTGACTGAAAAAGCAGTGTATGAGAGGAAAGAGGTTCTACAAATATGTTTGTTTCTTGAATTAGTTCTGGAGAACAATGTTTTGGTTTTTAAGGATGAATGTTTCTACACAATGGGGAGTAATGATGTGCAGCCCCTGTACTCATGCTGCAGAGTTATGCTGAGACTGTGCTACCCATTTCTTTATAATTGCACTTGGAACTGATTTGGACAGTCACCCTACCAGTTTTTCTATGACTGATTGCCCTGACTATTTCCATCACTGTAATCAGAGGACTGAGTGTTTTTCAATATGAACCCTCATCCTCTGTTTGACACCTCCAAACTGTCTTCTTTACTATTGTACACACATTATATAATTAACTCCACCTTAATGTTTGATGCAATTCTAGTTAAATTACTGTTTTCCTTTTCTGCCTTCTCTACACTCCTTGCCATAATGCTCCCTTACATTTTTTCACTAAAGCCTTCCTCATTGATTATCTGTGTACCCTCCAAACCTCGTTGTAATGTATATTATCAGCTTTTACCTTAGTCAGGGTTTCTGTCGCTTATTCGGTTTGAATCATCTTTTCATTTTCACTTGTATCATCATTTCCATTCGTTTTCTCTTCATATTTTACTTTGGAATATTCACAGGCTCTTCTACTAGTTTTTTTTAACTGTTGTCCTCTGGATCCTTCCTACTTATGTTGTCAAAACCCAACAAGCTTTCTTTTATAGCACTGTTGATCTTGTCCCTACAAAATTGCCTATATAGCCTTTCTGTCTATCATATTATCTTCTAGTACTTGACTGACTAGCATCTTTCTTCTTAATGGTCCATATTTTTCAGCTTACATCTCATTCACCACTAACACCTTTTTTTTTTCCATCTCTGGGATCCCTTTCTAAACTTAAAGGCTGGTCTGAAATACAATAACCCCTGATAGACAATTTCATCACAGTTTCCACTTTAGATCCCTCACTAGAAAAAGATCTAGGCACCTTGTTTGACCCAGGCAATTCATACTGTCTCCATCCTCCTGCTTTCATTGTGATGCTTCCAAATATCATGCTAGCCTCTGTCACCATATACTTCATCTAAACCAACTTAATTTTGCTTTTACATTTCTTGCATTTATGCTACCTCTCTAGCTTCAGTACCATTGCAACATTAAGATCTTGCCAAACTTAAAAGTAATGGTGTTAAAGAACTGTCACATCTATGTGGTCATATAAATACCATAATCTACAGGCATTTTTATTCTCCTTTTTTGCTCAGAACATTTCCTTTTGTGTACAAAATAGTTATCTTGCTACACCTGTGCCATTCTCTGTCCCTATTTCAGGAAAAATGCTCTTTCATATTTATGACCATAAACATAGTTTCCTGTAATGGGATTAAGGCTCCTCTCCCATTCATGGAATTCTAGCACATTTTATTTCTTGGAAGAGAATATCTACCTACATTCCGGGTAATAAGTCTTAGCATAGTCCTGTACCATCTTAACATTTGCCTACCCATTGTATAAACTTATCTTGTATACACTTTTCACTCTTCTCCTGTCTTCCTGGTGTCCAAGCAATCCATCCTGAGCTATGCACAGGCTCTGCTTTACAATGACAGACCTGTATTCAGCCCTCTCCTTAGTCGTGAAGTCCTGAGAAATGTCTGTCAACTGCATCACCCTGCTACATGACCCTAAGATCTGCTAATCAAACCAACCTTCTCAACTGTCCATAGTTAAAGTATATCTGTCATTGCGTTTTAGCAACGACAACTCTTAGAAGTATGATTTGATAAAAAAACACTGGAACGAATGGAAGAAATTCAGGTAAACTCTTTTAAGGCTGATTAAGCACTTTCAACCCTTGTAGGTCTTCTTCAAAATAAAGACAATTGTGTTAAAACCTTTTAAATACCATTTATAAAATCCAAATAAGTAAATCAAAAGACTTGATCAATTATTCTAAGTAACTCTTAAAGTAACAAACCCTAAAAAAAACATAAAAAATAATGTAGAAAAAATAAGACTTTTATTATTTACATTTGTCATAATATTGTCTTCTGTAAAGCATCACTTTATAATTAGTGTTCCTGTTCAACCGAGGAGTGCTGAAGTATAGAACTCTATTTGCCACTTTAACTCTATAAAATCTAGTTCTCCTTCATTGTCACCATTAAAGTCAATGCTGACATGTTCGATGATACAGAAACAAAATTTCTCAATTTTCCTACATTCAGATGCATGTCTGTTAAGTGCATTTTACATGTTTTTAATTTTAATAGTGCATTGTTTATTGTAAATTCTCTTCTTAAACCACCTATTATTTTTTCCTACATAAAATGCATCACAACCTAAACCTAAGAGTTGTTTTTTTCAAAGACAGTGTAACCATTCAAAAAGGTGAGTTTGTCACACCCAGGTTGTTTAACCCACTGCTCCACTCTACTATCAAAGCTTTTGAGGAAATATGTGAAAAAGAAATTAGGATGTGTTGAAAAAAAACTTTTATAACTTAACAGCCCTTGAAAGACAACATACATTTTCTACATGGGGAAGGGCTGTTGTGTCAAATGTCACCACCTCTCTTAATTCAATGCCATTTTCTTACCTTCTTCAACAGTCATGCCTGACTGCCTCAGTTCTTCTCTCACACAATCCATACATCTCTTTGCTGAACATCCTTGTTTCCTGCTGCCTTCTTTTTTTCTCTCAAATCTTGTTTAACAAATTGTCTTCTTATTTATGACACATGTGGCCAAACCATTGTAATCTGTTCTCTATGACCTTTTCTTCAGTTGGAGCTAATCTGGCTTGTGCTCTAATATCATCATTCCTTCATCTGTCCCACAGTGTTCATTCATTCTACCATCCATCCCAGGCAACCATCACATCTAGCCTCCTTAACTGCTATGCCTTCACTGCCCAGGTTTCTGTACTATGTAGTAGAGTTGATCACATAACTATTTTGTGCACTTTACTTTTCAGCCTCGTTGACATTCTTCTGTTTTAGTAATTGCAAATAATATTTTTGCAGTACTAGGTACAAATCAAGATATTTAGAACACAGTTAGATGATGCAAGCTCAAATTTATATATAACTTTTACCATTAGGAAGGCACTTCCTGCTTAGATAATCATTTAGTATTTGATCAGCACCAGTGAAATTCCAAAGTGTAGGTAACTGATGGCTTCAAAGGTGTTCTAAATATAATGTATTATATCCTAGTGGGGGTTAGATACAAGACAGCATGTCAGGAGACTGATACAACTGATACAGCATAATGTCAAGCAAAATATGAGCATATATAAAATCAGAGTGACAAGTTTGAAATATGCAGACATATTTTAAAACAAAGCAGGGTGAAATATGTTCTATAGAAAGTCTGAAAATCTGTGTAAAACTCAAGTAGAATACAAGCAGAAGTTAGAGAGATTTCTAGAAATTATGCGGTATCTTGCAAAGCTTATACATAATATGTCTGACACACATTTGCCATTTGAAAAGCTGTTAGAGCAACATACATATTGGGAATGGAGCTAGGAACAGGACACAGATGTCTGAAATGCTTAGGAAAGTAATAATTAATGCTTCAAAATTAAAATACTTGGATGTGATAAAGCTTGTTACGTTGCAATTAGAAGCTAATCAGAAAAGTAGAGGAACCATGATGGTACAGTCTTTGGGGCAAGACTATTTACAGATACAGACTAGAGATATGCCCATACAGAAGAAGAACTGTTAGTGATAGTGTAAGCATTTGAGAAATTTATTGAACATGTCAGTGGTAAAGAAATAAAGTATACAATGATCAATAACATTTGCAAAACATACTGTAAAAAGCACTACCAAGATTGTAGAGGAATGTTACATAATCTAACTGAAATATACCCGCGGTAGTGGTGCTGTGGTAGCGTTGTCACTGCACAGCAAGACGTTGTCCCATTCGATTCTCAGCTAGAGCATCTTCTGTGTAGAGGCATGCGTGAATGGGCATGCCTTCATTAAAGGTTGTGCGTCAGGGCTGGTAACTCGGCACATAAAAATCCACTACCAAACATTAGTGGACCGGGAAAAGCTGAAAGACACAACAACAACAGCTGAAATATAGATCAGGCAAATCTCTCTCTCTCTCTCTCTATATATATATATATATATATATATATATATATATCTACCTATATCTAGCGATATATATATATATATATACACACACACACACACACACACACATATATATATATATATATATATCTACACACACACACACACACACACACATACATCAAGAAAGAAAAAATTGTGTCCAAGTTACATTTTTCATGGATAATAAAACAAAAAGTTCTCACTCCGCTGAAAAAAAAAATTTTTCAAAGTACACGAGTTTCACATCTCAGAACTATATATATATATATATATATATATATATATATATATATATATATATATATATATATATTGGCTTTGAAAAATCAGCTCATTTATAGCAAGTAATACAAAATCATGTCATCTGCAATGGACAGCACAACAAGAATCTGAAGGAAGTAATGCTAGCAGTTTCAGATCATCCAGGGAGCAGAACAGACATAGATTTGTTCCACTTCAAAGAACATCTGTTTGTGTGTGTGTGTATATATATATATATATATATATATATATATATATATATATATATATATATACATATATATATATATATATATATATATATATATATATATATATATATATATATATATATATATATATATATATAGGTGTCTGTGTGTGTGTGTGTGTGTGTGTGTGTGTGGACTAGTATTCCAAGTAACCGTATTAAAGTTTATATGCTTGAGACAAAAAAATATGTGGTACAATAATCTTTGACAAAGGTCCCAGTACAAATGCAAGGAATTCAAATGTTCTGTGCCTAGGTGTGAGTTTGAGCTTGTCACAGTGACTCCACACTACTGACAATCCAAAATGCAAGAGGAAGAAACTATCCAAACAGTGAATAAACTCAATGAAAAAGAACAGCAAAAAGTAATAGCAAGAGCTATTAAAATAGTCATCCTACAGTTTTTAGAATATTTATATACTCTACTGTATAGGCACAATCTTTTACCAGCTCAGCTGAGAACAGGCAGAAACTTGAAAATCGATTTATCAAGTTTAAATATCTTATTGGTGGCAGAAAAATCTCATGAAGTAAAGAAAATGTTGGAAAGAAATCAACAGAGATGGAAAAGCTAATGATAGAAACAGTAGGAGATTATCAAATTTACAGGTTGGAGACAAAATGCATATTTAAACTCCATGTGAAAGTCTGCACACTGACACTGAATTTTTGCTAAACAGCTGAAGTAACATCCATTATATTTCATCGGAAAGATGGAAAGCAATACAGAAGAAATCACAGGCATTTGTATATTACAAATAAGTCTATTTGAAGCACACAGACACAGAAATAACTCTAATTGCCACCACCAGTCCTGCTGAAAGAAAATAGACAGCGAAAACTGAGATATTCAGGAAAATTGCAGAGAGAAAGAGAGAGAGAGATAGAGAGAAAGTCCGAGCTCTAAGTAAAACTGTAATGTAACAGGACTTGTCCTTGAAAGACTAGGTTCCTGGACAAATAGTTCTGTAAAAACTCTGCATCTGGACTATTGCAGAGCTGAAAATGATCCCATAAACTAAAAAGTGCCATTACTGAAAATGTATTTAAAATATGCAGAAAAGTTCAGCATGTTATAAATAACTCTTAACATGGACAGTGCACTATTTTAATTGATTCGTGTAATATAATTTACGTTAATGCATATACTTTATGCAATAAATATATTTCACAGCACTTAGATAATGCATTGTTGTGTATACTCCATGTATAAAAGCCAATTAACTAACCACAGGAAATGTAAATATCATATGATACACTTCCCAGACTAGAATCCAGAATACACACATTGAGGATGTTACAGCACATAACTGTTGTGTCTCTGCCTTATTTATTCACAAGTCAACACTGTTTATGACATTTCAGGCAACACCAAGACAAAGAAATGAGTTGCAGTGGGAACCAGTTACAAAAGGAGGACTTTACCTGAGGATAAATCATATATAAGAACACCTAAACTACAAATGTTGGTCCTATTGCATAAGGCAAGTTGCAGTTGTACCTCAAAGGATGGTGAAAGACAACTGCTTCCAGAAAACATAGGGATATACATTTGAGTGATCAGTGCAGAAGTTTAACTGCTATCATTGTTACCTGGTGTAAAAAAGCAGGCACTCTTCTTGGTCCTGTCAGAAGAAACTTTGCATAAGGACCACCTCTAAACTCAAAGGGATATTTATAAATGGGTTTCTAGCAGGTGATGTGCAAGATGTAAATAATTTAGGCCTGATGATTTTAAATATTTACAGGAAATGAGGATGTGCTATAGCCTACCTCAGTACAAGTTTTATAAGTACTTATGGGATTCCAAGCAAGAGATTCCTTAATGTTTTTTTTCTGAGGCTATAACAGGACCAAATGTTCTTTTAAGCATCTAGTGTCTAGACTAATCATGACCTCTTATGCAGCTGTATCACCTAAGACTTGTGTCCTTCCTTGGAAAAATACTACAAAAGTGTTCACAGGGACCATAAGATGACTAGCCATATAAACCTTTACGTAGATACTCTCATATGTTATTGCTACCCTTTACGGCTACTCGATAGTACCCATATCCCAAATCAAGCAGGGGTATACATAATAACCCGGGTGTAAATTTATGTCAACCCATCCAATCATCATGATCAACCTTAACAGCAAACTAAGTAGTACTTTGTGACCTGTACTGGTAACCTATTCCATAGGCTAAATAAATGTTGAGTTAGGAACTTATTCATCCAGCAAGTCTTGTTTATTTTGCTGGTGTAGATTTAGGTCTCTACAGGTTTCCATAGACCCAGTCATTTTTTGAAGAAATTGATATATGTCCTGTGAATATTTAAGTCTATACAGAGGTTAAGAAAATTACATAGATATTTTTATAGCACTAAGAGTTCATTTATTTTAATTATCATTAATTAAAATAGAATTTTGAAAGACATTATAAATAAATGAATAAGTGGGAAGAGCTGTAAAATCAGAAAACGGTTGTACCAGCCGTTGTCACAGGGGCTGAATCTCTGATTGAGGCTATGAAGTAGCAAGACTGAGTCTGTATAAGTGTAATAAGGTAGTTTGAACACCTATTAATCAATGTGCCTTTGGAATAACAGTGATTTAGGGTTATGTAATTTGAGGCTGTGGCAGCCAGAAAGACTGGGATACTTCATAATAATTTGGGAGTAAAGGTAACAGTCTTCCCAGCTGGAGAAGGAGTGGAGAAGGCTATGATAATAGCAATATCATAAAAGCATCCAATGATCATCCAGTCTGAGCAACAATATAGTAATCACCAGGACAGGGGAACAGGTGGTACCCAGTGCTGTGGCAATCAGCAGTAACAAACAGAATAAGTAATATCAAGAAGGAGTGGTTATTTGATACAATTCTCACATATTTATCACTTAAATAATATGGGATCTCAATAACTTCAGAGATGCTGCTCAGATCACCTGTTAGGCTTGGAAAGGGGCAAGACTGTTTATTGTTATCTATCAACTTATCCATATAGATGAACAGTTTTTTTTGTTAGTGTAGTTTGTCAAATGGTTTTTGTTAATAGGAGTTTAGCTGGTAAGATACTGGTTTAGTTTCATCTCTATGTAGCTTATAAAAGCAACAAAGGTTACTGTTATGCATGAGCTTACAATGTTGCAGCAGGATGCCACTAGTAACTAATTTTGTTACTTGTTTACCTGCAATGTCAGGGATTAAGGCAACATGCAGCATACAAGACATGAGGTGCAATGTCAGCTTGTAAAATGACAAACTGCATATTAGGGTAAGAGGGATTAAGGCAACATGCAGCATACAAGACATGAGGTGCAATGCCAGCTTGTATGATGACAAACTGCATATTAGGGTAAGAGGGATTAAGGCAACATGCAGCATACAAGACATGAGGTGCAATGTCAGCTTGTAAGATGACAAACTGCATATTATGGTAAGAGGGATTAAGGCAACATGCAGCATACAAGACATGAGGTGCAATGTCAGCTTGTATGATGACAAACTGCATATTAGGGTAAGAGGGATTAAGGCAACATGCACCATACAAGACATGAGGTAAACGTAAAATTTTGATGTGAAGCAGTTTTTTATTTTACTATCATAAATATATAAATAAAATAGCAAAATGAGACAGATATCTGCATCACAAGTCAATGATTCTTTGATTACTAGCACAACACTGATAAATTAAGTAAATGTGTTTTTCTTCAGTTGGAAGTAGTATTAATGGTCCGCCTTTTGAATGTAACATTCCTTTAGAGTACTGATGTTGCATACTAACTTCACACTTAGTTATTACAGCAATGAACAGGATGAAGATATCTTCATCTGAAGGATCAGTCATCATCCAGATCATTGTGCTGCATAATCTATAAGACATTCTTGTGCCAACATTGAAGAATATTTCTAATAATCTTCTCCACTCAGGTAAAGTTCCAAGTACTTGGAAAATATCACATATCACATCTATCTATAAAAAGTTGTCTCAGGGATGATGTAAAGAACTGTATATCAGCCAGCCTGATATCTATTTTAGGTAAAAGGTTTAAAAGGTGTCTTACTGAAATCATTATGGATAATAGGAAAATGTCATTATTGTATATTAACCAGCACAGTTTTATAAAGAAAAGGTCAACGTGTACTTATACTGTAGAGTTCTGTGACGAAATTACAGTGGAAACTGTTCTAGATTTATCTTCAGGTGTTACATACCTGGATCATACTAAAACCTTTGAATCTCTGTCCTTCTCAGCAATATATAAGGCATTGTGTGATCATGCTAAGTTTATTCCATGGTGGATAATAGAATGGATGTTATGTCAATTACAAGCTGTGGCCATCAATAGTATTAGTTCTGTTTATCTACCAATTAAAACTCATGTACCTAAGGAATTTGTATTGATCCTTTTCTTTTAATATAGTCTTTGCTGCCACCCCAAATGCCAAACGCCTGAAAAATAAGCTCTATCAGCATAACTGTTAAATATTTTGTTTTATCAATTCTTACATGGCTGAGATTAAATTTAATGCTGACTGATTTAGTACAATGTCTGAAAGCTTTAATTTGGTTTACAGTTGGACACTTTAATTAATTGTCCCTTGAAACAATTAGGCATTATTTTTTATGGTTCAAATCCTATTGAGTAGGGGTATTACTTGCCTATCATTTATATATCTTGATTCTTGTGTAGGTGACTTGAATTTTGATCCAGTTTGAGGGAATCATTGGCCTTGTGCACTGTAGTTGATGTTATGAACTTACATACTTATGATGGTGAACTATCTCTTAGCACTAATGTTGATTTGTACTACTTGTTAAATATATTTCTCGACACATTGTGGACAATGAAGCATAAGGATATTTTAAGACATAGGAGTTAGAGGCACAGGCCATTCAATGAAAAAAATGGATACTTCTAAGTGATTGAAGAAAAGCAACTGAATGCCTTGACAACAGAGGCAAAATGTGCAAATTTGATAAAAATAAAAACTCTGGAAGGAACGGAAAAAATCCAGGTTAACTCTTTTAATGTTGCTTAAGCACTTTCAGCCCTTGTTGGTCTTTCTTCAGAATAAATAAAATTGTGTTAAAACCTCTGATCTCTGGGGAGGCTGCTGGGACGTGAAGTTTGAGTACAGAGAGCTTTCCTGGCAGCTCAGGTTGGATTCAGGAAGGACCCTGGGTTTAAACGACCAAATTAGTATTAATAGTGTATTGAAACTCAGAGCAGCCAAATTATAAACTGGCGATACTTGTACACATTTATATTTTCACATTTTTACTTACCATACACATTTTTTCATGATTTTACAAAAGGACATCAATGGTCAAGTTTTATTTTTTTTCAAACAACTTTGATCAATTATTTATTATATAACCTGATTCATATTGGTACATTTACCTTAAATTTCTAGGATTGTTTAGTAGTTAGGCAAGATGTTAAAGTTATTCATGATCTCATGATTTTAAAATATTAGAATTTAAATTAATTTTGTTGTTGTGTCTTTCGGCTTTTCCCTGTTAGGGGTCGCCACAGTGGAACTCCGGTCAGCTAATGATTGGCAGTCGATTTTTACATGCCGACTTGCCAGCTCTGACGCACAACCTTCAACGAAGGTACGCCCATTCACGCATGTCTCTACACAGAAGATGCTCTAGCTGAGAATTGAACAGGACAACGTCTTACTGTGAGACGAAAATGCTACCGCAGCACCACCTGAATGATGCCTTTTATTAAAGAAGTGCATTTACTTTTTTTACTTTTTTACTTATTTTCCTATTTCAAAATGGTTGGCATATGTTGTTTTAAATGTCAGTGGTTTCTGCTAATTGAGTAATTGTTAATTGGTGATTGTTCCCAGTAGTTAAAGCTTACAGGCATTTTTTTGGAATTGTTCTGATGAAGCCTGGTGGTTCCAGGTGAAAGCGCTTAACCTTGTTACTGTACTGGTGAAACTGTGTCACCTTGCATGCTGTTTTCCTATTTACTGGATTTACAATAAAATAATTGGATCTGCAGTCCTGCCTGGCCTTGAATTTTCGTTTTTTGGTCCGTTGTGCTGGTTGTGGATTTATTCTCTCTGAAAGTTTTATGCACATAATTTTCAAACAACTTTCCAAAAGCTTCTAACAATGGATTCACAGCAGGCATAAACAAGCTAGGTTTTCTAAAATCACATAAATTATTGCTATTCATTTCCCCACCACCAAATTGTAATTTCAGAGAAACATTTCTAATGAACATTTAAATGTCCAGAACAGTTTCAGTCACTTCTCCTTGCTGTGTGGGTATAAAAGAGAGGCCCTTTCCCAAAACTCTCATCTCTTCACAGCTGAGGGACCTCTTAGAGAGATTCTATACTAATGGGTCTCCAGCTGGCTCCACATTTTCTTTTAAAATTGATTGGAACACTGTTCCAGGGGTAGTTTTCTCTTTGTCCTCTCCCTGCTTATTAGCTCTCCCTGCCCAATGGATAATGGGAAACAAATCACACCATCATTAGATGCCTTATTGTTACCAGTTTTAATCTTCACCCCAGGGGTGACTTTCTTCCTAACATCACTCCCTAGTGACAGGATCTGCACTTTTGATGAGCCATCCGGCCCAATAATGCTGGTTGTTTCATCGGCTATAGGGCCATCACTAGCAGAGACATTCATAAAAACTGTTACCCCATCATTGAATTGAGGGGTGGTGTTAAAATACACATTATCACTGCCTCTTACTTGAGTTGTATGTAAAACTGTTTCTTTAGACCCAACTGGCCTCTGAGTGGCCCCAACTGATGTATGGGTACCACTACGAACATTTGAATTATTCCTCGGCCATGTAAAGACATTTTCTGTTTTGAAGTCATTCATATCCCTTTCTGTCGTAAGGTGTTTCTGTTGTAGCAGTTTCCTTTCATAAAATAGAGCAGTATCTACAAGCTTGTCAACAAATGAGTCAACCATGCTATTCAGAAACTGTTCATACAAACTCATTTGTTGCTCATTAATTTTAATAGTTAAGGCATCTTCCTCAGGTTTGAAAAAATCAATCAGGAGGTTTAAATATTTGTAACTCACCTCCAAATTGAGTTTCTGCCATCATGCAAGTAGCTCAGAGTATTGTTCTCTGTATGTGGGCATTTTAAAAACCCTCAGGCCTCTCGGAACTATCTTCCTCTGCAAGCAGACCTGAAAGGGCTGTTGTTGAGCCTGCAGATGCCTACGTTTCAATATGTTACATTCCATGTCATTGACTGCTCTTGCGAATGCTTCCACATCCAAACCGGATTCTCCATCTACTTCTGCATTAAAATTCTCTTTGGATAGGAGCAGGAGATTGTCCTTCCTCACCAAACACTGCATCAGTTTATTACTCTGATCAGCCTCCCATTGTGTAGCATTCTGTGGATTGTAACTAAGTTCCAAATCATCAGTAGTTAACCCTTCAGCCATGCTCTCAGACCACGTAATATAGAGGATTAGGCAAATAAAACAGAATAACGTGGCTGAAATGAAAAAAAAAAACATTGGTAAGCAAAAATAGGAACAAAACTAGTATTCCAATGGAATAAAACACACCCCAAAAGTGCATAAAGTGTATATTTAATAAACGGTAAACGCTTTCACTAATGCTTCATCAGACCATAAAAAATATAAAACTCATCATCACATATTTATAAGAAAAACGTTAATCAATCATTGGCCAACCAACCTGATCTATACTTTTGATCAGAAGCTTACTTTCACCCAATTCATACTCATCACTTTTACTCAACATGTATGCTGCCCACTCTAATCCTATATCATGTGGAATGGAGGTGTAAAGGGACTTAACATCTACCATCACAAGCACATCATCCTTTCCAACACCTTTATGTCTGATTGTCTCTAGGAAATCAAGGAATCTTTAATGAAAGAGGGCACTTTTTGAACTAACTAAAGAAGTGCCCTATCTATGAATTTAGAAGCAGGAGCAGATACAATAGGTATGTATGGAGAATCCACCTCATTTTTGTGTATTTTAGGTACACCAAACAGCTGACCTAATTTCGGCTTCAGTTTGAAAAAAAAATACATGTTTTCAGAGACAGTACCCTCAGACAAACTATCAAACAAACATGAATCCACATACCTGTATCATCTTTGGCTACCTTTTTGTAAAACATATCTTCTAAAAGATGTGACATGCTTTTAACATAATCACATTGGTTAACCACCACCATTGCTCCCCCTTTATCTGCTTTCATGATCCTAATACTGCCATCACTTTTAAGTACATCCCTGCAAAATCATGTGAAGAATGCCATCATCTGTACAACCTCCTTAATTATACAGCATAATGACTGTGTATTCAAATGAGGGAAAGAGAAATACCAGGCAAAGATGAACCACAGAGTGCAAAATAATGCAGTACATCTAATATATATGTCAAGGTATTCTGGGAGTTGAAGGTTGGATGGGTTTGACTTACCAATATGCCATCAATAGTTTAGAATTTGGTAAGTTGTGGATGTCTATGATGATGGATGTCATACACGAGTATACACACACACACACACACACACACACACACACACACACACACACACACACACACAGTCGTGTGTGCGCACACACGCACACATGCACACACACACACACGCACACACGCACACACACGCACACACACTCATATACATGCTTATATGGAAACACTCTATGTTTAGCAACTTATTATTTATTTGCCTTACATAACTTCTAGTAAAACTCAAAATAAACTTCACTTACTCAATTATTTTAACATGAATTTGAAGATCTGTTTGCTACAGCTGCTTATCTCATTTTCTGATTTTTTTTTCTTGTCCATGTTTTTGTTTTTAATCAAGAATATGAAATGGAGATATTTGGTAAGAAGGGATGACTGGTCACATATCTCATCACTGATGTTTCTGAAACTCTAAATCTTTGTGTAGAAAACCAAAGTGTAGAACAAGACCAAAAAACTGTAAATCCACAGCCAGGAAGCAAAGCTGGCAGAAAGATAAATCCTCTATTTAGAAACAACACAAACGTAAGACAAGCACTTTCGCTCGGTTGATACTGAGCTTTATCAAGTTAACAATGTGGAATAATGAACCTGCATAAATAGGTAACATAAACCCACGTGCTAAAATTAACATAATTAACTTGATTAAATTGCCAGTCTTAAACCTTGTTATTCAAATTAATAACAAAGTTGCAAGTCCTAAAAAATTTAAATATGAAAAATGTGCCTGTTTATGAAAAGGCTGTTAAAAAATATATATATACAGTATTAAACAATCAGATGTGTTTAAATGCATCTGTGAAGATGACTATAAAAAGACAGACAACATATTTAAAAATATTCTTGCTCATAAAATTAAAATAATTAATTAAATAAAATTATGAAAATAAAATCTTTGTGTGTATTTGTCTGTATGTGTGTGTGCAACAGGTGATGTTGTCTTCATGATGGTGTCTTCTTGGGACTGCTAGTTATTTTAGAATCCAATAGGTTTGCTTTATAGGTTCATAGGTAGATACTGGGCTATCTACCCAAAGGCATATATTAGCCTAGCCACATTGTGCGGTATTCACTGCCCCTTTGGTTAGTTCCCTAGGCCCTTGATCTAGCAGCTAGTACCCTTGGCCCCTATCTAGTAGAGCTGTTGGTATGATCCCTGGTGTGAACTTTCTGTTACCCATCCACTCATCAATGTTCCTCTTGAAGAGTGATAATGAGCGGCTCTGTATTATGTACACAAACCAACGAAAAAGAAAAACTCCGAACTGCTGAAATACGAACAAATCCGCTTACGCACACAGCAACCAGCAACTCGGCACTTTATTGCTTAAAACGCTAAAATATTACACACGTTTTTCGTTTAAACCTATGTTTAAACTTCTTCAGAAATTGGCAAACACTGGCTTGCTTTAATCCATTCAGTTATATAGGAAACAGTTAGTCCGTGCCCGCCAAAATTCAAACCAATGCAACAAATCTTTAAAGCCCCAATTCTTATTTCACGAGTGTGACTTTTAAATTAAACATAAAAGTTATTTAAATAAACTTCTTGTTGTCTATTTTGATTTGATTTAAAATATTTCCCCCTGGGTTAAATAACAAATTTGTTTCACTGTATACATTAATAACAGTGATTTTAAAAACAAGTTAGACATAAATAAATAAATAAATAAAAGTGAGTGTCATTCGTGTTACGAACTGAATCTTACTAGCCGATATGACATCCTGACTATTCGTTTTGGGCTAATTCACTTAGAATGATTCATTTTAACAATAATGATGTTTGTAAACCATTAAATATGTGCAGCATATTAAGCAAGGCAATCACTATTAAAAAAACTATTGTACATAATTTCTATTAAGTATTAAAAATTAAAAATAAGCGTTTCTTTTGCATTTTTTATTTTTTATATATATGTATATAAAGATTTATGCTTTATGCATAAATTCATAAACTAACTCATACGCTAATTAATAGCATCGGAATCGGATATAACCTGGTATTCACTTAGCAGTTGTATCAATGTGTTTATAACCAGAATTCGATCCTACTTACCACATTAATGTATATTAATATAATAAAATATCTTACATGTCAGTGTCTAAGATTCATTGACATGATATAAAATATGGATTATAACTAAGAAATGTTCATTTTATGCAACGCTTTAAATGTTAGTATTATGTATATTATGAGCAACTATAAATACATAAAAACTATAAATACATAAAAAATATATATAAAATATATATATACACACATAAATAAGTAAATAAATAAATAAATAAATATGGGGCATTGTTATTATCTATTTTTACTTTTTATTTTATAAGAATTGTTAATATATATAATTAATTATCTTTCCAAGCTTCTTAATTTTAACAGACTACTTATTGAACATTTTTCATTCAGACCGGGGTAGGTGAATGCATTCAATTTAATTTGCCATAACAATTCACTTTTCTCTAAAAGTAAATTGAATGGACCTCCTCTCATGTCTTGCTTAAGTTGAAAAATGACTTTGAAGCAAAATTTATGATTGGGATATTCCATGACATGCCTTGACAATGCATTGTCTTATTTTTGTAAATTAACGCTTCTTATATGCTCATACACCCTATCTCTTAGCCTCTGCTCCGTCTTTCCAATATAGAAACAGGGGCAACATTGACAAGAGGCCAAATACACTATTCCTTTAGAGTTACAATTGAATTTCCCCTTTATATAAATTTTGTAACCATTAATAACTGATGAAATACCTGAAGACATGTAAAAACAGTAAGGGCAATTTCCACATTGTCCCATCCCTCTATTCATTATTACTGATCTATTATTCTGATGTTTCTGCAAAATATTTTTCAGGTTAGAGCCTTTCCTACATATAATTTTGGGCATCGGTCCTAACTTAACCATTAAAACGTGGTCATCTTTAAACATATTCCAGTTTTTAAGTATTATCTCTTTGATACTGTTGAAATCCATAGAAAATCTTAGGATACATGATGCGCTATAATTTTTGTTGTTTAGTCGTGCTCTTGGTGTTATTTGCGCTTCGACGATGTTTTGACCTCCTGCATTATGTAGATCGGGACCTTGTTCCATAGCAAGGGAAGTCTTTGCAAAGGGAATCTATCCCTCCAGCATGTTCTATTCATTGTTGTGCTGAGGTTTATATCCCTTGAGCGTGTAGCTCGAGTAGATTTGGTTTTGCTAAGATGGAGCATGTTCAACAGTTCTGGGTTGGACATGGCTCTGTATGTTAGACAGAGATCGCTTCTGAGAAGGCAGTATGCAACAGAGAAAAGCCTTAGTTTTTTCAATCATGCTGCATAGGGCAACTGTTTGAGGTCAGTAATCCTCTTAGTGAGGTACCTCTGTTGTCTGTCCAGCTGCTGGAGATGCCTAGCCAGGTACATTCCAATTGGTGCATTGTACTCAATAATGGGTCTGATGAGGGAAGAGTAGAGGGGCACCACTACATCCTTAGATCTTGATGCGAATCCTTTCATGATCAGATGGGTCACATAGAAGGATTTTCTAACCACCTTGGCAACATGGTTATCAAAGGAAAGCTGACTATCTACTTGGGTCCCTAGATCCCTTATTACTACTTCAAATTTCAGGGGGTTACCTCCTATGTGGTAGTTCGTGGGTACTCTGTTTTTTCCAAAGGGGATTACTACGCATTTTTTAGCATTTAGCTTGAGACCATGGCTTTGACACCATGCATCAGTCTCGTTAAGGCCCTTCTGGAGGATATCCATGTTGGCCGGATACTCTATTATAGCACCCAGCTTGCAGTCATTATAGAGGCTTAATGCAAGCCCACACTAGCAACTGACAGTAGTGTTCTGTTTCATTTGATGCTCTGAACCTTGTGTGTGTACTTGCCTTTAAATTCACTTCAGGGATTTATTTATTTATTCATGAATTCATTTATTTAGTTTAACTGGATAAAAGGGCTGGGATGGTTATGTTTTTCAGCATAACTCAGATCAGAGACAAGAAGCAAAAAACAGTAATATATGAAGTATACATTTGTTTGCTGAAAGTTTAAATTGCAGTTTTGTTCTTAACAATATAAATGAGGTTTGGTAACAAACCAGTTTGTCCAGGGACATCTTCAAGTGGGAGTGAGACAGAAGCAGTTGTGGGAATTATGAGGGAGGGGAAGTAGGGTGTGAAGATGAAAGGGTTAAATGGGAATGAAAGATGATTTTGAGAAAATGAGGTAAGGGTGGGGAGAGGTTTAGTGTGTTTTATGTAAGTGTAACTGGGTAAGGAATCACATTTTGGCATGAAATCATTCATGATGACCAGTAGGTACTGTGGAGCAGGTAGGTCTTGGACTTTGATGAAAGGGGTAAAGTTGGTAAGTAGCAATGAGAAGTGTGAGGTGGATGGGGTGGCAGGTTGCTGGGTTATTATGTTATTATAATTTTGCATGTGTGTGATACTTATTTGTGGGGAATTAATTGGTGGGCTAGTTTATTTTATTTGGCTCTTCATTTGTATGTGGTATGCGTTTGAAGTGGTGATGGTGTGCCTTCTCAAAGTTGAAGGTAGTGTGGGCATTGATGGGGTTTATATTACTAGTTTTTATTTTTTCATTGTTTTTCTCATGTAGGATTTAATGTTGGCTGAGCAATGGTGGTTTGGGATCATGGTGGTCTTTCGGGTTGTGATGGTGTGTGATGGTTTGACCACGGGTGCTTCTGGCAGTGAGTTGTCGAGCCAGATATTGTCACCTGTGTGTGTGCCATGGCATCCCCTCTGGTGTTGTTGTAGTCTGGCAGTCTCAGTAGGTGTGTCCTTTTACAGGCTGTATATACTGTCAATCATGCAGCTTTTAGGTGGTTTGGGTTTGGAAATGTCCGATACTCTGGGGAAGACAATTTTGTGAGAAGCTCTGAATTCTCATGGTGTCTGTTTGGGTTGGATTCATTGGTGGTTAAGTGTTTCACAGGCTGTGCCTCCTTTTGCGGTTGTGTGGAGTTGAGGTTTGTTTGCTCCAGGTTGTGGGGGAGGGGGTTAGATGCATGCGCAATGGCAGCGTGGGACCATTGCATCTGTAAAGGTTGGTGTGTCACTGTAGTGGATACTATGGTTTGTCATAGATCTTTACAGTCTTTAAACAGTGGCATACAACTGAGTTTGAGTAAATAATTTTCAGAAAAGCTTGCTACCACACAAAAACTTTTTTTTTAAACATTGCTGTAAGTTTTCAAAGTGGTACAATTTGTGTTTAGTTAGTGTTGGGGTTGTACTTAATGGGAGGGAGAAGTGGAAGTCTAAAAGGAACTGAGCATGAATGGAAGGCTTACTTTAGAATTACAAACCTCTGCGGTCTCTCATCATACCACTCAGCTATCCAGGTTTTCATAGAGTTCTGGAATTTTGCCTCATGTTTTTGTACTGTTCCTCATTAATGTTATTTTCTAAAAAATCAATGAAGATTGAGGTTACTGGGTAATGTTGCACACTTGTGTTTCAGATGTCCCATCCCTCGGGGAATACCTGCTGGTGCAGGTTCTGTTGTTCTGGTGGCTTGAAAGGTTTATGAGAGCAGTCTCTTGAATTTGTCCCTATTTTATGTTCTTTGTTCCCCATGGTTTTGGATTTGTACAGATTTCTTGCTCTGGAAGGTTAAGTGGTATGTTTCTCTAGAGAGATGTCTAGAGAAATAATTTCTGAAAAAGGCATGATAGGCAGTAGAGAGTCTGCTGAGTAAACGGATGCTAAGAATTCTCTGCACCTGGAGGAGCTGTCTTTAGAAATAGTATGAGTCAGTCAGAGGGAGCCGTGGATGTCTTATCTCCTATGTCAGGGTGATTTGGGAGGGGTTGCTGCCCGTATGGTTAGGACGATGTTTGGTTTGCTAACATTATCTATTTCCACCGGGATTTGTGACACCTAAGCTAAGATGCATGGGCAAGTGTTGTGCAATGGTGTAATGTTATTATTTTGACCACTGCAGGTGCTTTCTTCTCCTTTCCTGTAAGCCTTATTAGTATAGCCAAGTTGCTTTATTTACCACAGACTGTCCTGGCTAATTTTAATTCATGGATATCTGTTTGTTTGTTTGTTTGTATTGTTAACCAGGGTGGTGAATGGATATGAGATCCTTTGTAGGCATGGCTGGGTGATTGGAATAGGCTAATGATGCTGCTTAATATAATGGTGTGTACTTGCATCATATAGGAATATTTAGACAAATTATTTTAAAACTTGTTTACTTTGTATGAATTGGGAGAGCTAAGAGTATTTCACACTACATGCTCAAAGAATTGAAAACCGGGTAAAGGGGAAAAGATGCAAAATAATTAACCAATATTCCTGGAATAGGAGCATTTGTAACCAAGAATATCTTGAAAACATCTTCTGTAATCTCCATTGTATCACACTAGATAGTAGATTTCCAGGAACTTAATATGAAACCATAGTATGATTTAATGTTTTATTACACTAATACTTTTTTTATGATTTCTTCAGAGGTTGTAAAGGGTTAGATTTGTCTCATTCCTAACATTAGCTACATTTATTTCAGTTCATAAAACAACTGTATGGTAGGAAATGATAATTAACTGAGGAAGTAAAAGTTCATGAAAGTGATTTGAAGTAACTTACTGTCACCCTGATTGAAATAACTCCATATATATGTCTATTTCCTGAAATGCGCTGGGGAAAGTCATTTAGTTTAGTTGTGGAAAATAAGTACTCTAGTACAGTTCACATAAATTACTTTGGTACATATTGAAATGGTTTAGCTTAACTGCCGAGTCAGAACATTAATAAGTATTTATTTTCTTCTAATGTACACTGCATCTGTGATCTAAACATTCCCTTTACCAGTTGCTTCACTGACTGCATGGGGATATTCTTGTAGGGATTGCTTACATAAATGATTCCAAGACTTTTTTAAGATATAGGTTTACTTAGCCCAGTTCCTTTGCTGGCTGTGCAAGGATTTGATGGGGTACAGCCAAGGGAGCCCGCAGGATTTTTTGCAGGGGGGGGGCAAACCCAGAGCCCCACCACACAACCCAGAGCCCCACCCTTGCAGCAACAGAGCCCCGCCCACAGAGCAACAGAACCCTGCCCCCACCACCCACGCAGCCATTCCAGTGTCCTGTTACTTGGATATTTCTCCCCTTTTGTCATAGACACTGTTCAGATCTCTGTGTGCATACTGTTTTATGCTTTACTTCTACAATGATTACAGATATTTGGATTTCATTTACAACTTTTATTTCAAATTTTATAGCACAAACACTGATAGGCATTTACTAAACCTAAACAAAGCAATAGTCTTACAATGAAAACAGACTTAGCACTAAAACTTTACCTTTGAAACCAACATTCACTGAAACAGCATTGAAACTCACATTCAAAGAAAATGCATCTGGCCAGTGGCTGAGTAAGTTTACCTTTGAGCTGTTTTCAAATCATAGGCTCCTTGCACTCATTTTTAGAACCATGCAAAAGTTCTTTGATTCACCTTCCTGATTGTATTAATTATACTATATAATAACTGAATTATATCCCTTGTATAATACAGCACCACTTGTTAGTGTGTTTTAAATTTATAGTTCTCAACATTTTTCCTTTAAGCAATGAAACAAATCATATGAACCAATAATGACAACCTGCCCAATTCAGAACATTTCAACCATAAAGGGCCACTCAAACTTCTGTCATACAATCAACCAATATCAGTCAATATGCAGAAAGTCATCTGAATAATTCCACATTAAAGAGATCTGAAACCAATGAAGAGATTGTTGCTAGAAAACAACTTTATATTTCAGTGTTTCATTTACAAATTCAGTGCCTGTTGCCCTTGAAGAATAAATTGCCTATGTTACATTAAAAGAAATGGTAAGCTGGTATATTACAATAGGGAATGGGTGGCAAGCTGAAAAACAGGTTCATAGTTATTGGGTGTCCAAAGGAGGACATACTAAGAACTGTAGTACCATACCCCCTTAAAATACAAATGTACATGCTGTAGGAATAGAACCATCAAGATGCAAGTATGCTACCTGCTGTGCTAACACTGCTTTAAAATTCTATACCACAATGATACCATTTGCTAAACAAAACAGTTGCACATTTTAAGCAGACTTAGCATGAGCAGTAGTAACCTTTGCTTCCCTTGAAGCTCACAATTCCTTGAAAATGCATTTTAAAATAAATTCCACCTGTTAGATCTAACTAGGACATTTCTCTCTCTCTGTCTGTCTGTGTGTCTCTCTCTCTCTCTCTCTCTATCACACGCGCGCACACACACACACACACACACACACACACACACACACACACACACACACACACACACACACACACACACACACACACACACACACACACACACACACACACACACACACACACACCTCAACTTCTTAGTGCAAGAAATCTGGACAAAGCCTAAAATAAACAGGGACAGATTATAAATATTGCTTTCATGAGTAACAGGATTTGTGTTGGTATTGCTAGAATAACAGGATTTGTGTTGGTATGTATTTTTAAAGGATATGATGTCTAAAACTATTTAGCAACTTCAATCCTTTTTAGGAGGAATATGGGGCAAACATCTGGACAGTCTGCAAAAATGTGGACAGCTGAGGGGTATGCTACCTCCCTTAGAGATTTTGTCAAACTGTCCTTTCCAAATATTTTTACAATGTTTACTCATTCCAGCCTTGACAATGTACATAAATAGATTTTGTCAAAGTTACAACTTTAAAATCTGTGTGAACTTGGTGTTTGTTTTTTTTTTTTTTGACAGAAAGGTATAAAGGAACTCCTGGCTCTGTCAAGGGAGCCCGCAGGATTTTTTTGCAGGGGGTGCAAACCCAGTGCCACACCACGCAGACCCCCCCTCCCACACGCAGCCATTCCAGTGTCCCATTACTTGGCTATTTCTTCCCAGTTACCATAAACACTGTTCAAAACTCTCAGTATGCATACTTTTTATACTTTACTTCTACAACGAGTAAAGATATTTGGATTTAATTTACAACATTTATTTCAAATTTTATAGCACAACCACCAACATTTGCTAAGCAAAGCAATAGTCTTACAATGAAAACAGATTTACCATTAAAGTTTCTCTGCCTTTGAAGCTCACATTCACTGAAACAGCATTGAAACCCACATTCAAAGAGAATGCATCTGGGCGGTGGTGGGTTAAGTTTACCTTTGGGCTGTTTTCAAATCATAGGCCCTCTTGCACACATTTTTAGGAACATGCAAAAGTACTGTGATCACCTTCCTGATTGTATTAATTATAATATGTAATAATTGAATTATATCTCTTGTATAATACAGCACCACTTGTTAGAATGTGTTTTAAATGCATAGTTTTGAGCATTTTTCCATTAAGCAGTGAAACAACACATATGAGCCAGTAATGACAAACTGCCCAGTTCAGAACATTTCAACCATAAAATGCCACTCAAACTTCTGTCATTACAATCCACCAATATCAGTCAATATGCACAATCTCTACAGAAGTCATATGAATAATTCCACATTAAAAAGATCTGAAACTAATGAAGAGATTGTTGCTATGAAACAACTTGCATGTCAATGTTTCATCTACAAATTCAGTGCCTGTTGCCCTTGAAGAATAAATTGCCTATGTTACATTAAAAGAAATGGTAATATGGTATATTGCAATAGGGAATAGATGCCAAGCTGAAAAAGAGTTTCAAAGTTACTAGGCATCTCATCCAAAGGAGGCCATAGTAAGGATTGCAGTTCCCCTACCCACCTCTTAAAATACAAATTTACATGCTGTGGGAGTTGAAGCTACAGCCCTCTGTATCAAGACGCAAGCATACTACCTGTTGTGCTGCTAACACTGCTTTAAAACTCTGTACCACAATAGAGATACCATTTGCTAAACAAAACAGTTAAACATTTTAAGCAGACCTAGCATGAGTAGTAGTAAACTTCTATTCCACTGAAGCACACAATTCCTTGAAAATGTAGTCGAAAATAAATTCCACCTGCTAACTCTAACTAGGTCATGTCACTCACTCTCTCACACACACACACACACACACACACACACACACACACACACACACACACACACACACACACACACACACACACACACACACCCCTCAACCTGTTAGTTCAAGAAATCTGGACAAAGCCTAAATAAATAGGGACAGTCAGATTAAAATTGCTAGAATAACAGGATTTGTGTTAGTATGCATTTTTCTAAAGGATATGACACCTACAAACTCAAAATGTCTGTCACTATTTAGCAACTGAAATCCTTTTTAGGTGGAATATGGGTCAAAAATCTGGACATTCTGCAAAAACCTGGATAACTGAGGGGTATACTACCTTCCTCTTAAACACACACACACACACACACACACACACACACACACACACGCACACGTCAATCTCTTAGCACAAGTAATCTGGACAAACCTGTTATAATTTGGGGACAAAGGCCCTAAACTATGGACACATTTAGAAAGTTGCTAGAATAAAAGACTTTGTGTTAGAATGCATTTTGTCTGAAACTGAAATGCATGTAATTTATTAACTTTAATCCTTAGCTAATCAAAAACAAAAACTTATAAGGAATAGACCGAAAATGTAAAGCAAAAATCTGGACATTCTGTGAAAATTTTCAGATTTGAGAGGTATGAGTCACAGATATAAATCCCACCTCCTTAGAAAGTGGATAGAACAAATCTATTGGGTTTCTAATACCTTGACAGGAGTGTACCCCATTCCTAAGTCAAAGTAAATTAAAGTTCATGAAATCAGTACTGTTTCAATCTTTGATGTCAGCCAAAAGTGCTCTTCTCAGGACCCGCAATGTGCCCACTAATGACTCCTCCTGCAATTTGTATGGAGTTACAGGTATCTAAATATGACGGTAGATTATTTTTAGAAGACCTGTTGCTCCTACTACTACACCTGTTCTTACTATGCAGCCAAAGTCAATTCATTACAAATGGATGCACTACTTTCAAACATGCCTGTATCACCTTTTCCTAAGAGCAGTTTTGTTTTCTGCTTTTCTGCTTTCCTACCCAAACCAGTAGAATGCAGCCATCCTTTGGAACTCTGTGGATAGGTTTAGGGGAGTATGGCTACCATACCCCCATTTACAGACTCCCCTACCAGATGCACATAGAATAAACACCTCACTAGGCTGCACACTCCCCTTTCAAAGACTCCCCGTTACACATCCTAAATCCACAGCCCACACAGAATAAATCCCCATCATTACATGAGCACTAGGGGAAGTGACAAGGGGCTATGTGCATCCTTTACGTGACAGTGGTTTAATTGCAATGTGCAGGTAAAGCTTGTTTGTTAATGCTTTTTCCCTTCAGGCTATTAATTCAAAATCTGGGCTATCATTTACGTTATGCTTCTTCTGTTCTATTTCTTCCATTTACCAATCAACAGTCTCAGAGGTACTCCCCCCAAAATGTAGAGATGTATTCTCTACTTGAAATTTACAAGGGTAATAATAGGTCTGTTTTATCACACAATATTAACACAACCCCCGCAGCCAGGTTTAAATAAAAATGTTAGATTAACAACAGAACAAAGACAGCAACCATACAACTAGCGCAAATGATTTTCGATAACATGGAGAGACCAAAGTAACTCTGCATTCATAATTTATATTGAAAAATCATTTCTTATTGTCCATAACTCCCCATACCATCCCTTCTAGCCCCCCAGGTACAACGCTGTTAAACCTTGACATTTCAGTGACAGACTCTGGGGTTTGTCTAAAAGCATTTGAAGCCAAAGGCACTGAGAAACCTCACTGCATGAGACATGAGCAACGCCATCACACCTACCAAGAAGAAATGAGAATCTCATACAACCAAAAGTTAACACCGTAGACCATACATAAATTAAATTCACTCATTCAACCTAGTTTGTTTATGGGCTTTACATTAAAGGAAGGAATATACATTTTTTGTCACAAAAACAGCTAAATTGTGAACCGTTACCAAATACTGGTCGCAGCCATTCCACTCAAGACCAACCAAGTTTCGAGTGTCCCTGATTTTGGCTTTTTTTTTCTTTTAGAAAATGAACTATGTATTGCACTGATGAACTTTTCTTCAGGATATTTTAAGTAAAGAGGGGAAATTAAACTACTCAATTGCCTCAAATGTGCCACTTTAACATTTTGGCGCCAAGCTTGAAGCTTAGCTGACATATTCATGCTTTCTGTGTATATAAAAAAAAAATACCAGTAGGAGCTTCTTTCTTATGACAGAACATACCTTAAGTGCTGCATGCACGACAAATCTGCTAATCTTTTCTGAGGCAAAAGCTCTTTCTGATTCTGGTGACAAAAACAAATCTCGTCGTTCACTCTGACTCTGCCACTGGCAATCTGGATAACTCTTGGCTATGTTAACTGTCAATGGTCAGAAAGGTTGGAGATTGAGTTTGAGGAGGAATTAAGGCTTGCTCATCATATATCATATGATCGCAACCTCCAATAGCATATCAGCATCTCCTCTGAACTTCCGAATGATGCAGATTTAACGGGGGAAAAAAGTTGAAAATCGAAAAATGTGTAGTTTTGCCAGTACATTTTTCTATTTCAACATGATCATTCATCAGATAAATTAAGAAAATCCAGGGGGGTGCAAGTGCACCCCCTTGCACCTGCCTGCGGGTGCTCTTGGGTACAGCGGTGTCATGTTGAGGTTAGGGGAGGCAGGGCAGTGTAGCGGCTGTGCAGTTCAGGAACGAGCTAGGCCTTTTCCCGTCCCTAATGTCATTAAGAAGTTTTGGTTTATGTGTGTGCAGAGCATTTACAGTGTTATTTCTTTTGCAGGTGGGAAGAGTCGGTGACCTGAAGGAAGTGGATTTGGAGCGCGATTGATTTTGCTGAGGTGGACATTCCTGCTATTGGAGTGCTGCACAATGAAGTCTCAGATGGATGAGTGCAGAGTCAGCATCAGTCAGTGGCTAGAAGGTGATGGATTCTGTGGAGCTGGATATGCCAGTTGCTGGAGTGGTAGTTAGGGTAAGGGAGACTTTAGTTTATATACAGAAGTTATGCAAGGTTACGTTTATTAACTTAGGATTCGGGAGGGATCATTGGTTTAATCTCAGCCTTTTAGGCAATTGGCTGCTTTGGGTATTTACATGATAAGGCTTTGGAAGGTGATGACAGGGATCCAGTTTCTTTTAGAGAGGATGGAGTACACCGAATGATGTTTGGCTTTTTCCTGTTTTTGTGGTTGGGTCATAGGAGGTTTTGATAGGAGGGAGAGGGAACCACCTAGTCAGGCTGGTGGGTGGAGAAGATGAGCAGGTTTGCCCTCTTCTGTTCCCCCTCCGGTGTCAGATCTTCATTTGGGAAGGGAAAGTGAGCAGTTGGATTATGCTTGTTTGGTTGGATGTTTAATTCAATAAGTGGTAAATGAATTGAGCAATGGGACACTGCTTCATAACTATATAAGTGAGTGGGGGTAAGGACACTACTTATTTTGGTTGGATGTTTAATGCAATAAGTGGAAAGGGAAGAGAGTGATGGGATGCTGCTTCATAAATAGAATAACTCAGCTAAGGTAAGGTCGCTGTTTATTGGGTCAGGGGTGAGTAAGGTCGCACTGCCCTAGTTATATGTATGTTTATGGTGTGATTAATGTCAGCTATACTATGCTTATGTTGTAATTAATAAATATTATTGGTTAATGAAGTTACCTTTATGAAGTTTAATAAAGGTCATCAAATGTCATTCGGTGTGATCTGTTTTTATTGAAGGGGAATGGGACAAATAGCTTGCTAATATTGAAATAATTCATTCTGATTTTCTAATTATTGGAATGTACAGAATTTAATGCCTGAAGTCTGATAGAAAGGAACTCAGTATTTAGTAACTACTTGGATGGTCTCAAGTTCAGCAAAGGCAAGTTAAGCAATGGCAAGGTGCAATGCATGATTATCTTAAAACTTATATTTGCACATAAACAGCTACTTAACACATAAGATGATGAGATTTAATGTAATTTAGTGTACATTTATTTTTTATGTTTATTGTAAATATCTCTGAAATGTCTGTTTATGTTGCTGTTGATAATTTAATGGTCTGCAAATGTTATAGCCTGCTAGCTTTGCTATTCTTTGTACAGATTTTAAAATATTGCATCAGTTATGGGAATAGTTTGTGTATCAGTTTGTGCGTGTGTGTGTGTGTGTGTGTGTGTGTGTGTGTGTGTGTGTGTGTGTGTGTGTGTGTGTGTGTGTGTGTGTGTGTGTGTGTGTGTGTGAGTGTGTGTGTGTGTGTGAGAGCACGCGCATGCTCACAAACTAAGTGGATGGGAGTTGACACATTTTTATCCTTTATTCAGTGGCTGTCTTACACTGTTGAGCTTATTCACAGCCTATTCTGAAAGTCAAGTAGAGATGGATGTTAGTTAAGTCAATTCTGAAATTTCAGTTTAAATAGTGCATGTGTACATTAGAACATATAATACATAGGTATTTACTGACACTGGTTTCCTTTTGCATAAACTGATTATACAGAAAATTTTATATATATATATATATATATATATATATATATATATATATATATATATATATATATATATTATATATATATGTTTCTAAAAGATATGTATATTCTGTATTAACAAATCAAAAGTAGATTAGAAATATATTCAATGATAAAAAATTGGTATGTGGAATATAATGAATACAACAAATATAACAACCTTTCTTATTAGATATGAAATTAATCATCAGATAAATAAACTTAAATTTAAATGCAACTCTAAAGAAAGCAAAGCGAGACAACCATAATATGTACAAAGGGAAAAAAATGCTTCTTGGGCCTAATTCAAAAAAAAGAGTTGCTCTCAGTCTAACTGATCACTTACACTGAGAATGGTTTGAAATCAGGGCTTTTGGAATCTGTCCCCCAATGTAAGCTTCTTTATATATAGGCCTTCCAAAAAAGTAATTCACTTTCATTGAGGGCACGTCTATCAGAATCAGATCAGACTTACAATGAGAGCAACTCTTTTGGAATATGGCCATATGTATCCTAAATTTAATTAAAAAAAATAATCTGATATTAACAAATGGTAAAAAATAAAATAAATTATTAAATAATCAGACTATTGCATCTGTATTCTTTTGTGGAATAACTTACCAACTTTTAGCAGAAAATTTGAAGTTAAATAACTTGTTTCTTATTTCCTAATGCAATTGTATTATATAATTACAATTGATTCAAAACAGAATTTCACAAAAGAAAGGAGACAAAATTCTCATTTCTAGTACCAGATTGTTTGCTACAAATGAATTAGTCTAGAGAAATGGTATCTGGTCTGTAATGCATATTGAAGGCTGTATCTAAAATCGCTATGAAATAGTTTTTAAAAAAAATAAAGAGTTGGGCATGGGGGAGTGGTTTAATAAAGCCTACATGGACTTTTTTCCATGTAGGCATTGTGGCACACTGCTTACATGAAAGGAAGCAGGTTTGCGATACAGTAAACAGAGCTGGGTGGTGTGCATGCACGCGCCAACCCGGAAGTATCCATGGCATGCAGATCACCTCATAAGCAGGTGAATTGCATGCAAATGAGGGAGGTAGAGTGACCTAGCAAGCAGATAGACAGTTCTGCAGACACTGAGTTGGTGTCCGTAGTGTACACAGAAAATTTCTGACAATAGGCCTTGACTGAGAAGGAGAAGAGTGTTCAGGCCCAGGGTAACCTTCTGAAAGCTACATGAGCTGGAGATTGTAGTGCACTACAATACTACAAGAACTCACTGAGCTCTGCTGCCCTCAACTCAGATTCAGAGGCAACAGAGAGGAACCCCTCCAATCAGAAACAAAGGTATGTGTAGCTCTTAGGGTACTTGCTACAGGTATTTTCCAAAGGCCAACTGGGAACATGATGAGGATTTCGCAGGCATCAGCATCCAGGGTACACCACCAGTTCCTGGATACTATACTACCACATGTTGGTGAGCACATTTATTTTCTCCACAACCCTGAGGAGAGAGCCAGACGTATGCAACACTTCTACCGTGTAGCACACTACCCTGAAGTACTGGGTGCCATAGATTGCACTCATGTACACATCAAGGCACCACCTGGTGAGGAGGGTAGAATTTACATCATCCCCGAGGGGTACCATTCCATCATCTGCCAGATCTTGTGCAATGTCCAGGACATTATCATGAATGTGTGTGCAGGCTGCCCAGGCAGTTATCACAACTCCCATATCTGGCACTCACCACAGCTGTACCAGATGTTTGCTAGGGGGGCATCCCGGCACAGCCATTTACTGGCAAATACCAGCTAAGCATTGGAACCGTGGATGATGAAACCTATCAGAAATGCACACACACCCACAGAAGAATGCCATAAGGAGGCACACGCACAAACTTGGAACATCACAGAGCATGTATTTGGGCTGCTGAAGTCACAGTTCCAGTGCCTTGATATATCTGGTGAAGCCCTGCAGTTCTCTCCAGCCACATGTGCACAGATGTTCACAGTATGTGCCATGCTACACAATATGATCCTATGGAAATAGCTGCTGCAGAATCAGCAAAAGGAAGGGATACCCAGTCCCCCCACAGGGTGTATATCACATAATCGAAATCCCAAAATATCGAACACCATAAGCTCGAACTTGGAATGTCGCAATGTGATATAATTGAAAGCTCAGAACAGCAAATTTTTTCCTAGGCAAAAAATTTGCTGTTCCAAGAAACACACACACAACACAAGCATACCAAAAAAAGTAATCCACACATATACACTTAAAATCCTTCTTCTAACCCTACAGTAAACCGTACATACATTACTATCTATCAACTTACCTTATCCAAAACCCTAACCCTAAGGTTCGTAACTATCACATACACTCACCTTACCCGCTCCCTATCTCTAAGGTCCATAACTATCGCACACTCACCTTACCCGCTCACTAACCCTAAGGCCCCTAAATATCACACACTCAGCTTACTTGCTCCCTAACCCTAAGGTCCCTAAATTTCCCATTCCCACACTCACCTTAACCCGGCCCATTCTCACACTTACCTTAACCCGGTCCGCAACCTTCGCACCACAGTGGAGAAAATAGCAAAGTGGAAGAAACACCCCATCAAATTCTTTCCATAGGAAATAATTCGATGTTCTGCAGCTTCACTATTTTCAGTGTTCGCTATTTTGGGTTCGATATTATAACATTCGACATTTTGCTACTTCGACATTATAATATAAACCCCCTCCACAGTGCCTAGGTCCCTGCAGCCATACCCGGAGAGGGTCTCAGATGAGGAAACCACTGAGGATGTAGCTATAAGTAGACATAGGTGCACCCAGTATGCCCTGGCGTTGGCCAAGAGACAATGCATAGCACATGCACTGAAAACCTGGGGCCCTAGGGACTGACACCTTACTCTGACTCGCATATATATAGTAAAAGTGATGTCAGCCAGCCCACACAACCTGTACCTAACCATGTATTGGCTGTGTACTGCATGCATCAGACAGAGTCAGCCCCGAACTACAGGTCTGTCAACTGCTGCATTCCCAAGGTAAGTCACTCACCTATATACCACTTATAAGGTGTAATAGAATATAGTAGCATATGTATGAACCTGCTGAATGTATGCAAGGGAATATAGTAGGCTACTGGGCTACTTGAAGAGATCTAGCAGACATGTGACACAACAGGTACTCTGTCCAGTAGTATGTGTTCCATAGTATCCACTAAGCCACATGGCTGGAAAATCTACTACATTATTCAAGGGAGATGGCAAACAGTGGGGTCACAGGACAACTGCACAACTGTCGATGCCACCAGAACATGGGCTGGTTGTCACCCATCCCCAACACATCAGTGTTCCCATACATCTGCTGTAACAGTAAGTCTAAAATGATATATCAGCATACCAACCAATTCCGGAGTTGTGACATAGAACTTGGACACATGCTGTACATCTCACGCAATGCAAGGGTGACAATCTATGTCTGTATTTTGTTGATTGTCTGAGAAATTACACCTCTCTGTCTGGTGGCTGGTGTGGCTCACTGGATTAGGGAAAGTAGTATGGATGATGGTGTTGATGGTTTGAATCTGACAGCATTCACATCTTTTGCATGTGAGGTCTCGTATGGTGGTATTCCCACAGACTGTCATGTCCCTCAATCTGTCACTGCAAGAAAGCTGAAAAAAATCAGAGGGAATGAGGGGACAAAGGATCAAAACTACAGACAGACATTACACATGCTCTGATAAACCTAGAAGATGACTAGTATATCAGCAGGTTGCAGAAGAACAGAATAGCTGCAGGATGTAAATGCCATAACTTAAATGTGTCAGTAATGAGTACAATTCAGTGACTGCATTATACAATATTTAACCAGAACACCACAAATGTATGAGGAACAGACCAGCCATATGGGGTGAAATGCTGGACATTCTGCAAAAAACATGTACAGTGAGTGGCATCCAGACTGTCACCCTGTGTGTTGTGTTACATTATGTATCCCAGTTACATATTAAGTACAGCACACAGCCAAGGAATGCCTTGGACAATTTCAGGGAAGTGCAGTACTGCAGAAACAGTGCAGCAGGCAATGTCTGCAGCATGCAAAATCCTGGACCAGAGTATAGGAAGTTCTCACCTGGAGTTACCTTGTGAATACTGACAGTCCCACTGGGCATGCTCCTACACTTAGCTAACTTGAGCTCAAATCTGTTGCCTCTTCCTCACAAAGACCTGCATTGCGGAAATGTTTCTGTACATATAGACAGTTACGTGTACATATCTGTCTGTTCCTATCCCCTCTCACACATGGTTGGTGTATCTGTCAGTATGTATCACATATACATATGATACCGATATATACATATATATATATATATATATATATATATATATATATATATATATAGATATATAATAGCTAAATTACAATGATACATAAATCCTCCACATATATCTACCTAACACATTTACATAATGTACACACATAACATTTACAGAGACATCCCTGTTATGCACATTTAAATATATATATATATACATATATATATATATGTGGGGATGTAAGAATGTCCCCACATACCCTCAGAATGCTGATGTTATCTGCACATACACATCATAACAGTTGTCTGAAGGAAGCAGACCAAGGCCACAACAGTACATAATCAGACACCCACAGACCCCTGTGCCTGTGGAATGTCACCTTGTAGACAAAGGTGAGCAGGTGTTGTAATTGACAATGGTTACAACACACGCCTTGGGCAGGCCACACTGTCCCTGGCCACACGATTGCCTAACTGCAACCAGTCGCATATGCTGGTAACTGTACACGCATGGCAGGAATATTAACAGGTATCCCACTCCTAGGACACTAGATACAATAACAGTACCAAACAATATCACTCTGCAGGCCACACATGCTAATACAAGGCTACTTTCATACTCCAGAAGTACTGTGCCTGCAGTCACTTATACAACAGATGTAACCTTTGGTGCATGCGATAAGTACTGTGAGCTATAGTGTGTAATAGTAAATAGGTAGGGGCCATAATCTCAAAACAACCAACTGTGTGTGTGTGTGTTTGTGTGTGTGTGTGTGTGTGTGCACACAAACTAAGTGGATGGGAGATGACACATTTTTATCCTTTATTCAATGGCTGTCTTACACTCTGAGCATATTCACAGTCTATTCTATAAGTCAAGTAGAGATGGATGTTCAGTCAATTCTGAAATTTCACTTTAAATAGTGTATGTAAACATTAGAACATATAATACATAGGTGTTTACTGACACTGGCTTCCTTTTGCATAAACTGATTATACTGAGAATTATATATATACATATATATAAATGTATATATATATATATATATATATATATATATATATATATATATATACTTCCAAAAGATATGTATATTCTGTATCGACAAATCAAAAGTAGATTAAAAATATATTCACTGTTAAAAATTGGTATGGAATATAATGAATACAACAAATATAACAACCTTTCTTATTAGATATGAAATGAATCATGAGATGAATAAAGTTAAATTTAAATGCAACTCTAAAGAAAGCAAAGCAAGACAACCATAATATGTACAAAGGGAAAAAAATGCTTCTTGGGCCTAATTCAAAAAAAGAGTTGCTCTCAGTCAAGCTGATCACTTACACTGAGAATGGTTTGAAATCAAGGATTTTGGAATCTATCCCCCAATGTAAGCTTGTTTATATATAGGCCTTCCACGAAAGTAAGTCACTTACACTGAGGGCAAGTCTATCAGAATCAGGCCAAACGTACAATGAGAGCAACTCTTTTGGAATATGGCCATATATATCCTAAATTTAACTTAAAAATAATCTGATATTAACTAATGTTAAAAAATAAAATAAATTATTAAATAAACAGAATATTGCATCTGTATTTTTTTGTGGAATAACTTATCAGCTTTTGGTAGAAAATTTGCAGTTAAATAAATTGTTTCTTATTTCCTAATGCAATTGTATTATACAATTACAACTGATACAAAACACAATTTCACAAAGGAAAGGAGACAAAATTCTCATTTCCAGTAACAGATTGTTTGCTACAAATGAATTAGTCTGGAGAAATGGTATCTGGTCTGTAATGCATATTGAAGGCTGTATCTAAAATCTCTATGAAATAGATTTAAAAAAAAAATAAAGAGTTGGGCGAGGGGGGGGGGGTGGTTAATGAAGCCTACATGAACTTTTTTTCCATGTAGGCATTGTGGCACACTGCTTACATGAAAGGAAGCAGGTTTGTGATACAGTAAACAGAACTGGGTGGCGTGCATGCACGCACCAACACGGAAGTATCCATGGCATGCAAATCATCTCATAAGCAAGTGAACTGCATGCAAATGAGGGAGGTAGAGTGACCCAGCAAGCAAATAGGCAGTTCTCCAGACCCCGAGTTGTTCACCGCATTGTACATGGAAAATGTCTGACAATAGGCCTAGACTGAGAAGGAGAAGGGTTTTCAGGCCCAGGGTAACCTTCTGAAAGCTACATGAGATGGAGATTGAAGGGCACTACAATACTAAAAGAGCTCACTGAGCTTTGCTGCCCTTAACTCATACCCAGAGCCAACAGAGGGGAACCCCTCCCATTGGAAACAAAGGTAAGTGTAGCTCTTAGGGTACTTGCTACAGATATTTTCCAAAGACCAACTGGGCACATGATGGGGATCTCACAGGTATCAGCATCCGGGATACTCCACCAGTTCCTGGATACTATGCTACCACATGCCAGTGAGCACATTTATTTTCCCCATACCCCTGAGGAGAGGGCCAGAGGTATGCAACATTGCTACCATGTAGCACACTACCCTGAGGTACTGGGTGCCATAGATTGCATACATGTACACGTCAAGGCACCACCTGGTGAGGAGGGTATAATTTACATCAACCGCAAGGGCTATCACTCCATCAAATGCCAGGTCATGTGCAATGTCCAGGACATTATCATGAATGTGTGTGCAGGCTGCCCTGGCAGTCATCATGACTCTCATGTCTGGCACTCACCACAGCAGTACCAGATGTTTGCTAGGGGGGACATCCCACATGGCCATTTACTGGTAGATGCTGGCTAAGCACTAGAACCATGGATGGTGAAACCCATCAGAAATGCACACCCACAGAAGAATGGCATAATGAGGCACATGCACAAACTTGGAACATCATTGAGCATGTGTTTGGACTGCTGAAGTCACAGTTCCCTTGCCTTGATATATTTGGTGAGCCTGCAGTACTCTCCAGCCACATGTGCGCAGATGTTCGCAGTATGTGCCATGCTACACAATATGATCCTGTGGAAACAGCTGCTGCAGGATCAGCAAAGGGAAGGGATCATAGTCCCCAAACAGTGCCTAGGTCCCTGCAGCCACACCTAGAGAGGGGCTCATAGGAGGAAACCACTGAGGATGTCCCTGTAGGCAGACATAGGTGTGCCCAGTATTCCCTGGCCTTGGCCAAGGGACAATGAATAGCACATGCACTGACAACTTAGGGCCCTAGGGACTGACACCTTACTCCAACTCGCATATATATAGTAAAAGTGATGCCAGCCAGCCCACACAACCTGTTAACCATGTATTAGCTGTGTACTGCATGCATCAGACATAGTCAGCCCTGAACTACAGGTCTGTCAACTGCTGCATTCGCAAGGTAAGTCACTCACCTATGCACCACTTGTAAAGTGTAATAGAATATGGTAGCATATACATGGAATTGCTGCATGTATGCAATGGAATATAGTAGGCTACTGGGCTATTTGAAGAGATCTAACAGACACTTGGCACAACAGGTACTCTGTCCAATAGTATGTGCTCCATAATATGCACTAGGACACATGGCTGGAAAATCCACTACATTATTCAAGGGAGATGGCAAACAGTGGGGTCACAGGATAGTTTCACAACTGTCTATGCCAGCAGAACATGGGCTGGTTGTCTCCTACCCAAACACATCAGTGTTCCCATACATCTGCTGTAACAGTAAGTCTGCAATGATATATCACCACACCAGCCAATTCCAGAGCTGTGACATAGAACTTGGACACATGTTGTATGTCTCACACAATGCATGGGTGACAATCATCTATGTCTGTATGCTGTTGATTGTCTGAGGAGTGACATCTCTCTGTCTGGTGGCTGGTGTGGGTCACTGGACTAGAGGTAGTAGTATGGATGATGGTGTTGATGGTTTGAGTCTGGCAGCATTCACATCTTTTGCATGTGAGGTCCTTGTATGGTGGTATTCCCACAGACTGTCATGTCCCTCAATCTGTTACTGCAAGAAAGCTGGACAAAGTCAGAGAAAATGGGGGGACAATGGGTCAAAACTACAGACAGACATTACACATGCTCTGATGAACCTAGAAGGTGACTAGTATAACAGAAGGTTGCAGCAGAACAGAATAGCTACAGGAAGTAAATGCTATAACTTAAATGTGTCAGTAGTGAGTACAATTCAGTGACTGCATTATACAATATTTTACCAGAACACCACAAATGTATGAGGAACAGACCAGACATATGGGGTGAAATGCTGGACATTCTGCAAAAACATGTGCAGTGAGAGGTATCCAGACTGTCACCCTGTGTGTTGTGTTGCATTATGTACCCCAGTCACATATTAATTACAACACACAGCCAAGGAATGCCTTGGACAACTTCAGGGAAGTGCAGTACTGCAAAAAACATGCAGCAGGCAATGTCTGGAGCACACAAAATCCTGGACCAGAGTACAGGTAGCACTGGCCTGGGGTCACCTTATAAGTACTGACAGTCCCACTAGGCATGCTTCTACACTTAGCTAACTTGAGCTTAAATCTGTTGCCTCTTCCTCACAAAGACATGCTATGTGGAAATATGTCTGTACATACAGACAGCTACGTATACATATCTGTCTGTTCTTATCCTCTCTCACACATGATTAGTGTATCTATCAGTATGTATCACATATACATATGATACCGATATATATATATATATATATATATATATATATATATATATATATATATATATATATATATATATATATATATATATATATATATATATATATATATATATATATATATATATATATATATATATATATATATATATATATATATATAGCTAAATTACAATGATACATAGACCCTCAGCATATATCTACCTAACACATTTACATAATGTACACACACACAACATTTACAGAGACATCCATGTTATGCACATTTAAATATATATATATATATATATATATATATATATATATATATATATATATATATATATATATATATATGTATAGATGGATACATGTAGGGATGTAAGAATGTCCCCACATACTGTCAGAATGCTGAGGTTATCTGCACTTACACATCACAACAGTTGTCTGAAGGAAGCAGACCAAGGTCACGACAGTACATAATCACTCACCCACAGACCCCTGTGTCTGGAATGTCACCTTGTAGTAAATAGGTAGGTGTTCTAATCTTACAACAGCCAACTGTGTGCATGTGTGTGTGTGTGTGTGTGTGTGTGTGTGTGTGTGTGTGTGTGTGTGTGTGTGTGTATAAATATAACACTTGCAGCACTACAGACATACCCATACAGGCTATCTCCATGCAATGTTTATGCATTTTATGGCCCTATGACTAGCTGCTGGCCTCTAGATTGTCCTCCTTTAAAAGACCTGCTGATGTCATCCATCTTAAGAGTGCTGGCAGCGCATCAAATATCAGTTAGACTCTGTGGTGCATGCGATAAGTACTGTGTGCTATAGTGTTTAATAGTAGATAGATAGGGGTTTTCATCTTACATGAACCAACTCTGTGTGTGTTTGTGTAAATATATCCCCTTGCAGTCATGCACACATGCCCATATGAGTTAAGTCCGTGCAATGGTTATGCATTTTATTTCCCTTTGACTAGCTTTTGGCCTCTACATTGCCCTGTTCTACAAGGCCTGCTGATGTCATCCACCTTAAGAGCACTGGCAGAGAGTCTACCAATAGCTAAACTCCATGGCGCATGCAATAAGTACTGTGAGCTATATTTTGTAATAATAGATAGATAGGGGTTCTAATCTCACATCAAACAACTGTGTGTGTGTGTGTGTGTGTGTGTGTGTGTGTGTGTGTGTGTGTGTGTGTGTGTGTGTGTGTGTGTGTGTGTGTGTGTGTGTGTGTGTGTGACTATATCCCCTTGCAGCACTATGAAGATGCCCTTATAGACAATCTGTGCAAAGGTTATGCATTTCATGGTCCTGTGACTAGCTGCTGACCTCTTCATTGCCCTCCTCTACAAGGTCTGCTGATGTCATCCACCTTAAGAGCACTGGCAGACAGTCTAGTATCAGCTAAACTCTGTAGTGCATGCAATACCTACTGTGAGCTATAATGTGTAATAGTAGATAGGGAGGGTTTCTAATCTCAAATCAGCCAACTTTGTGTGGGTGGGTGAGTGTGTGTGTGTGTGTGTGTGTGTGTGTGTGTGTGTGTGTGTGTGTGTGTGTGTGTGTGTGTGTGTGTGTGCAAATATGTTCCCTTACAGGACTATGGGCTATCTTGGTGCAATGGTCATACATTTTATGGCACTGTGACTAGCTGCTGGCCCTAAATTGCCACCACTATATAATTATAACTGAAGTCTGCCACTTGTCTGACCCAGACACAGGATATGTTTAGATGTTTCAACTCCATCACCAATCCTTCTAGATTTGTAAGTGCAGAAAACCCATGTGACATGTAGCATGGGGAGCAGAGCTTATCACAAAGTATGAATGCATAATTACACTGACTGCCCCCATTGTCCTTAATATGCACCTAGGGAGCCATGTACGTATACTGCCGTACCTTGCTGATGTCATATTTCTGCTGTGCTGGCATGCCATCTTGTGCTGCTGTATTGCCGCCATGTGTCCATAGTTTATCCCCTCGGACTCCTGGAACAGAAACCTACACAGGTCCATGACACACCTGTCATTCTATAACACTACTGCAAGTCCAACATCATGCAACAAAAATACATAAATTGCGATGTGTAGTCATGACACATGCCAGCATAAAGTACCTGTTGTGGCCCACAACAATTGGCATGGCAGAACAATACTGCACTACTCAAGTACATGTCAAGTAATATAGACACCCTGAGCATCAGACACATAGTAGCATTTCCCTGCATTGATGGCACGGAAGGCAGGGATGTGGCACAGGTATCATCACATGCACAGAGTGTGGTGTGGGGGTGCTGGAAGCTTAGACTGTGGCAACCAGAAGACAGCATGTGTATGAGTCATGAAGGGGTGCAGGTTAAGTGGGTCATGGTCCCATGTTTGTCTGTTGGTGACCTGCATGTGACAGTGGTGTTTGAGTGTGTGCATGTACACAATCAAGCTCAGTGCTAGCCCTGCACATGTTTATGTTGAACATCTGTGGACTGTACATGGTACAGTGGACAGTTCACCATCTCTGGCCATGAGCACAGGAGCTGGCTCTGCCAAGAGTAGCACTGGCACCACCATGGTCAAGGTCAGATGTGATGCTAGTACCTGATGATGACTGCTGTCTGCTGGGGCTGTGTCCCCCACAGGACCACCCAGAGTAATGTGCCCATGGGCTGCCATGTTGTGGTGTTGACAGCACACTTCCCTCTGTATCACACGATTTCTGCTACTATGGGAGTGTGACTGTGCACGGCCACATGGACACTCAGTAGATGGTGTTGCTGACCTACGCCCACATGTCTGACTCCAAACTCTGACCAGATGTTCCAGCACAGACAATGTGTGGTCCAAAATAGACAATGCCTCAGCCCACCATCTACCCACTGCATCAACGAACTGATCCAGGGTATCCCCAATGCGGTGGAGACAGCCATAGATGTCATACTGTGCTGTGTCCATAACCCTATGTAACTGTCTGGTGTTGCATTCAGAACATGCCTGCGCCTCCATGATGACCCAAAACATGTGCTGAGTGACCCATGATGTGACACCTGCAACAGGTGGAGGATGGACAGCAGTCCTCCTATGAGCACCTCTGTTAATATGCCTGTGTGAGACCTTGCCAGCTTTCTAGCTATGGCCAGTATCTACAGCCACTGACACCATAGTTACCACACTGACCTGTTCAATGTTCAATGTCACCACCCTCTGACTGTCCAATATGTGTGGCCTCTTTGGACTTTTATGTGTGGGTATACTGCAGTGAGAATGGGGGCAGAAGAGGGATGTCAACCTCTGGAATAGATTCAGCCCCCGACAACCCCACCTGTGCCTCACTATGGCCACCACCATCATCATCAGATTCTGATAAGACACTGACATCAGGTTTTGAGGGGTCAGACTCCAACCATCCCAGTCACCATAAAAACCAAGACAAAAGCAGTACATTACTACTTGCACTTTCATGTATGGTAATCCACACAGACTCATACAAATGAGGATTCACAACTGCATTATCAGTCTCATATCTTACTATCTGTGCTCACACCAACAAATGTAGACAAGCCAAGCCCTTTATAACATGGACTACAGCCATATCCAGTTAAAGTTGCCAGTACAATCTGCCTGTAAGGTATGCAATATGACAATATATGAGATAGAACTGCACATAAAACCCAGTATACCTATCTTGAGAATTATATGCCACTGCTAGTGTCACTGCCTCAGGTATCTACCATCTCCCTTTAGTGTTTGAACAGGCATTTTGTAGTAATTACCTCATGTATACCAGGCTGTGTAGCTACTCATAACTATCAGTGCAAATGTGTCTAAGGTCGCTCAGATGCACACCTGTGATTACCTGGTCTATGAACTGTAGTTAACTGTTCCAGAATGGAGCATACAAATATTCTAGTCTGGCTAAACACAACATTTGTACATAGGGCAATATGGCAGCCCTTAACTTTCATAGGGTATATATGATGCATAAAAAATACTATCACACTTACCAGGTACAGGACCACAGACTTGGGCCACACCTGATGGACCTATGAAAAGGTGAGGTAGAGTTATTGTCAGCGCCACAAAATGTTGCAGCAATACAAGGTAATGTGTGCATATTTTCACATGTACAGTAGCTACTGTGATACTGGCTGTATTGCTGACATTTTCAGTATGTGTGCACAACTGAGCATAAATCCCAACCACCCCAATGCAGATACACCTGACACCTGCGTATAGGTATGTACAGCCTGCCACAATGACGGATACAGTATTACACTGGTGAATACAGTACACTTACCTGGATGCTCCTCTGCTGTGGTCAGTGGACAGTGTGGCACCCACCTCAACGATGTATGGTGTGATGGATGCCTGGGAGCTGTCATATGTTCCTAGGTTTGCCATGAATTCCTCTCTGGCCAAGAGTGGCTGTTCCATCACAGGACCTCTGATCCCTGGCAACATCACCTGCCCTTCATTGTGCAGCATTCAGCATGTCTGTGGCCTGGTGTTGGAACTGCTCATAGGTCCTGTCCTGTTGGCTAATCTGATTGACATCCCACAAAAGGTCTGCTCACAATGCATTCCCACTGTTCCCAATTATACCTTCCGCTGGACAACAGGATCTGATGGTGCTGTCTCAGTCCATCCACTATTATGTCATTCTCTGCATCTGAGAAATGGCATGTCTTCTGCTGTACATGGTTCTTGAAAGACAACAAAAGGGGAACAGGACCAGATACATGGACATCCACTATGCACAGATCCAGCACACCAATAATGGCTTGCAGTATCTACTGCTCCCTCACACATCATACCCCACAGTCTGGCAACATACTACGTGTATGGATACCACCAAGATAGTAGCAATACTGGGTTATGTCCCTGTGTGCCTTGACAGATTCTGCTGTATGTTCCTACACCCAGCACTGCAATCTACTGTGGTGTGTCTCCTATGGGCAAACTCCTACTAATATGTTGGCGGACAGATTTGTATCCCAGAGATTCCCCATCTGTGGAATAGACTCCCTCTCCATGTCAAGCAGAGTACCTCATAATCCCTTTTTAAGCATAACCTAGATAACTGGATGGGAAACAGAAAATACATCCCTGGGATTCCACCTGTGTCCCTGCTGTACAGGGGCTTTGGGTGCTGACTTGTCTAAACATGGGGTAAACTCTTGACTAGGCTTAAAAGGGCCTCAGGGCGAATAGCTTAGTAACCTTCTATGATCCTATGATTCTGTGTTATACGGCCACAGCCAGACAAATATCAGTATGATATTATGACCACTATATGGGGGCAGTCCAGTACCACCAGTGTGTCACAATGACAGAAACCATGCAAACCTCCTGTAGTATATGTTCCCTATATACATCATCCTCTCAACTATACAGATGTTTGCAGAATGTCAAGATGTTTGCCTCATTTTGTGTTGGTCATTTTCACACAACATTGTGGATTTCTGACAAAAGCTTGCCCAATCATTGATGGTTGATGTTAGAAAATAAAGACAGACATCTGAGTTTAAGATGTCAAACCCTTCAGAACACAATTATGTTACTATAATATCTGTTATTGTATTCACTTTCTTACTTTGTATGTGCAATAGTTACAGTGTCCCTAATTTTGGGCCTTTGTCCCCCCATTAATTATGGCTTTGTTCAGATTTCTTGCTGTAACAAGTTGGCAGCTATGGTAGGCATAGCTCTCAACCAGACAGGAAACAACGTAAACAGAATCATGGACTTAGCCAGAGTACATCTGGGACAATCAGGGACACTTTTAAAATGTTATAACTATTTATGTGAGACACTGACAGAATGAGAAGAGGTGAATTTGTGTACATCATCTGACATTACAGGAGTATACACCCTTACTTATTGTAACTATGTATCACATGTAATTCACTAGCTTCCCTACACCAGCCAACCTTTTAGGAGGGAATAAGAGGGATAGACCTAAGATGTGACGTGAAATTGGGGACATTTGAGAGGCATGCCTGCAGGTGTAGGACACCTGAGTATCAGTGGCATGACATTACCATAGATCTAAGACAGGCTTACTGCTGTAATCTGTAGTCTCCATACCTCCATCCTCTCATCTGCATCCTGTTATATGGAGAAATAAATTACATACCTGGTTGAGTGCAGTACTCCTTTATTGAACTTTGCTTCTGGTAATCTTTTGAAAATACGCTCTGTGTGTGTGGTAAGTCTCATACAGGCTTGTGCCCCATAACCAGCTGCTTGCCTTTTTAAGGTACTGCTGCTTTGCAGGTAATTGCCTCTGCACAAATCTGTGGCTCTGATATGTCAATTGCAGCCAAGACAACTGAATTGCACTAGCATTAGCCAATGACATGTCACCACAGAACAATATGTAAGGTCTTCATATAGACCTGCGCCCCTTTCTTAGCTGTTAAGATGGACATTGTTGAGGTGTGGGGACGACAGCATTGCAGAGGGTAGGTACCATAGCTGTCAGCTGTAGAGATTTATGTAGTATGTCCACAGTTTCACCTCATATGTCTGGTCAGTGTCCCATGACATTATGGTCATCTGGCAATTGACTGGGAAACATTGTGGGTTGAGGTCAGTAATAGAAGTGCCAGTGAACTAGAATTAAAAAGAAACAGACCCTGGGATTCATGAAACTCAGTGCAAGGATGGTTTTAGCCTTGCACCGAGTGTCCTCCTTACTGATGGTGCAGTAGCACCATATAAATATTTATGAGGGCGCGCTACCACACCCTCGAAGTGCACAGGAAATGTGTGTGAGTGTAGAGGGTGTGTTTAAGTGCTCTATGGAGGCGTAAACAGGCAACCACAGTTGCACAACCTACTATACTTACTATTAGAGCCCGCCTCTAATAGTAAGCAATTAATTCAGTGTCCATGGATACTGAAATGTATGCTAAGCATACAAGAGTGTACACAAACACTGAAATAAACTCAAAGTAGTAAACACACAAGCACGTAGTGAAATGTTGAGCCCCATCCCTAGAACTATCACAATTAGATTCCCCCATGTCCCTATTTTACATTTGTATTGCTTCATTACTGAAAGTGTAAGCGAAGTGCAGCATGTTTGCACATCGCCGCCCCATGCTTAGAGTAGCTTACACATCAAAATCATCCAAATAGAAAAGAACATGCGGAATCAACGTTAACGTCAATAGTGTAGTGGTTAGAGCATGCGCTTAATGAACAGGCATGCACGATTCGAGTCCCACTATAGCACATATCATTTTCCATGTGGAATGTGTATATGAACATATTTATACATCCTTTTGCTATATAACCTACATAATAACATGTAAATGTGAACTGGAGTACTGCAAGAAATGTTTAACTAATGTCATTCAATCAAAGTGGTAGTGTCATAATGAATAAGGCACCAGTAAGCAGGTGTTAGCACAAATAAGCAGTAGTAAACATATATAAGTACCGGTAAGCAAGTCTAAGTGTGTTTGCACCGGTATAAATAGTGCCCACACACATTAAGCATAGTAGAAGCTAACCAAATTTAATAAACTGTAATTGGAAGATAGCACAGCCTACTGTCGTGCAAACATGCACACACCTGCTCACAACTGCTTAAAAGTGCTTTCATCACTCTGCATCCAATGGTCCTTGTTCTGGCAGCAACAAAATAAATGGCTTCTGCAAAGGCAAACCCAGGACCATGCACACCACAGCCAATGTGATTTACCACTAAGCCATGGCAGATATACACAAATCTGATGTTATCACAAACATATTGTACAGCACAGTCATGCAACAGCATAGGAAATGTATATAATTATGTAGATATATGTGCATATGTATCTACAGATATATAATATATATATATATATATATATATATATATGAAGAATGAACGTCGTAACAATAAAGCATACAAAAAGAATGAGAAGGGAATCAACAGCAACCCCAGTATTATTTAGTGCTGTCAGCTTATGTCATACCAAGCTGGGCAGGGGTGAGCAAATCACTGCTACCCACACCACAGGCAGGACACTACCAGTGGGAGCAACATTGTCGGTCTGCTAAGTCTACATTACAAACAATCACAGGGTAGTCCCTGGTGGGACTACCCAAAAATTGCTAGGCAGAGTAGACTTCCAACCATTACACAAGCAAGGGCAGGTATGTTCAAGGACCAAATGGTGGGAGAGACTGATGATACATGGATTGGGACAACATACGTTTAGGGTCCCTAATGCTGGGGAGAGGGAAATGTGTGAAGGTGTGTCATGGCTGTGATAGCAACCGGAGAATGGATGGTTTGTGTGTATGTCGAACTCGGGTGGGGTGGAGGAACCATGTGTATGGAATTATGGATGCAGGCGTGTCAGGGTTGGATGGCCTGGTTCTAATTGGACCACCCCGTGGAGGTCAGTAAGTTTGTTATAAGTATATATGCATACACACATGCATACATCTATATGTAGAAGTACATTCCCTGTAACACATTAATTCCTTTTGCAGACATAAATAACATGAAAGTGCCCCTACAAACCTTGACAGTAGATAGAAAAATAGGTTGTGCATAAGAGGGAAGGGACAAATCTGCAAAAATGCAGAAGCATGTACATTGTCCAAAGTCAGTGCGGTTCTCAAAAAAATCAAATGTGAGGACTTTCTCACACATGGAATCATTCCTGTGATCTGCCTGCTATGGCAACGCCAATCACTAAACCGGTCCTATTTGTAATATAAATTTGCCGAACAAGTACATTATTAGCTCTCATGTGTAACGTGTGCGTTACCGCATAGTCATAGTTATTAATTTATTGTAGTGTCATGTTAACGAGAGTAATGATGTAAGGAAGTACCTCCCAACAGGTGGAGGATGGACAGCAGCTTTCTAGCTATGGCCAGTATCTACAGCCACTGACACCATAGTTACCACACTGACCTGTTCAATGTTCAATGTCACCACCCTCTGACTGTCCAATATGTGTGGCCTCTTTGGACTTTTATGTGTGGGTATACTGCAGTGAGAATGGGGGCAGAAGAGGGATGTCAACCTCTGGAATAGATTCAGCCCCCGACAACCCCACCTGTGCCTCACTATGGCCACCACCATCATCATCAGATTCTGATAAGACACTGACATCAGGTTTTGAGGTCAGACTCCAACCATCCCAGTCACCATAAAAACCAAGACAAAAGCAGTACATTACTACTTGCACTTTCATGTATGGTAATCCACACAGACTCATACAAATGAGGATTCACAACTGCATTATCAGTCTCATATCTTACCATCTGTGCTCACACCAACAAATGTAGACAAGCCAAGCCCTTTATAACATGGACTACAGCCATATCCAGTTAAAGTTGCCAGTACAATCTGCCTTTAAGGTATGCAATATGACAATATATGAGATAGAACTGCACATAAAACCCAGTATACCTATCTTGAGAATGATATGCCACTGCTAGTGTCACTGCCTCAGGTATCTACCATCTCCCTTTAGTGTTTGAACAGGCATTTTGTAGTAATTACCTCATGTATACCAGGCTGTGTAGCTACTCATAACTATCAGTGCAAATGTGTCTAAGGTCGCTCAGATGCACACCTGTGATTACCTGGTCTATGAACTGTAGTTAACTGTTCCAGAATGGAGCATACAAATATTATAGTCTGGCTAAACACAACATTTGTACACAGGGCAATATGGCAGCCCTTAACTTTCATTGGGTATATATGATGCATAAAAATAGTATTACACTTACCAGGTACAGGACCATAGACTTAGGCCACACCTGATGGACCTATGAAAAGGTGAGGTAGAGTTATTGTCAGTGTCACAAAATGTTGCAGCAATACAAGGTAATATGTGCATATTTTCACATGTACAGTAGCTACTGTGATACTGGCTGTATTGCTGACATTTTCAGTATGTGTGCACAACTGAGCATAAATCCCAACCACCCCAATGCAGATACACCTGACACCTGCGTATAGGTATGCACAGCCTGCCACAATGACGGATACAGTATTACAAAGGTGAATACAGTACACTTACCTGGATGCTCCTCTGCTGTGGTCAGTGGACAGTGTGGCACCCACGTCAACGATGTATGGTGTGATGGATGCCTGGGAGCTGTCATATGTTCCTAGGTTTGCCATGAATTCCTCTCTGGCCAAGAGTGGCTGTTCCATCACAGGACCTCTGATCCCTGGCAACATCACCTGCTCTTCATTGTGCAGCATTCAGCATGTCTGTGGCCTGGGGTTGGAACTGCTCATAGGTCCTGTCCTGTTGGCTAATCTGATTGACATCCCACAAAAGGTCTGCCCACAATGCATTCCCACTGTTCCTGATTATACCTTCCACTGGACAACAGGATCTGATGGTGCTGTCTCAGTCCATCCACTATTATGTCATTCTCTGCATCTGAGAAAGGGCATGTCTTCTGCTGTACATGGTTCTTGAAAGACAACAAAAGGGGAACAGGACCAGATACATGGACATCCACTATGCACAGATCCAGCACACCAATAATGGCTTGCAGTATCTACTGCTCCCTCACACATCATACCCCACAGTCTGGCAACATACTACGTGTATGGATACCACCAAGATAGTAGCAATACTGGGTTATGTCCCTGTGTGCCTTGACAGATTCTGCTGTATGTTCCTACACCCAGCACTGCAATCTACTGTGGTGTGTCTCCTATGGGCAAACTCCTACTAATATGTTGGCGGGACAGATTTGTATCCCAGAGATTCCCCCATCTGTGGAATAGACTCCCTCTCCATGTCAAGCAGAGTACCTCATAATCCCTTTTTAAGCATAACCTAGATAACTGGATGGGAAACAGAAAATACATCCCTGGGATTCCACCTGTGTCCCTGTTGTACAGGGGCTTTGGGTGCTGACTTGTCTAAACATGGGGTAAACTCTTGACTAGGCTTAAAAGGGCCTCAGGGCGAATAGCTTAGTAACCTTCTATGATCCTATGATTCTGTGTTATACGGCCACAGCCAGACAAATAGCAGTATGATATTATGACCACTATATGGGGGCAGTCCAGTACCACCAGTGTGTCATAATGATAGAAACCATGCAAACCTCCTGTAGTATATGTTCCCCATATACATCATTCCTCTCAACTATACAGATGTTTGCAGAATGTCAAGATGTTTGCCTCATTTTGTGTTGGTCATTTTCACACAACATTGTGGATTTCTGACAAAAGCTTACCTAATCATTGATGGTTGATGTTAGAAAATAAAGGCAGACATCTGAGTTTAAGATGTCAAACCCTTCAGAACACAATTATGTTACTATAATATCTGTTATTGTATTCACTTTCTTACTTTGTATGTGCAATAGTTACAGTGTCCCTAATTTTGGGCCTTTGTCCCCCCATTAATTATGGCTTTGTTCAGATTTCTTGCTGTAACAAGTTGGCAGCTATGGTAGGCATAGCTCTCAACCAGACAGGAAACAACGTAAACAGAATCATGGACTTAGCCAGAGTACATCTGGGACAATCAGGGACACTTTTAAAATGTTAGAACTATTTATGTGAGACACTGACAGAATGAGAGGAGGTGAATTTGTGTACATCATCTGACATTACAGGAGTATACACCCTTACTTATTGTAACTATGTATCACATGTAATTCACTAGCTTCCCTAAACCAGCCGACCTTTTAGGAGGGAATAAGAGGGATAGACCTAAGATGTGACGTGAAATCGGGGACATTTGAGAGGCATGCCTGCAGGTGTAGGACAGCTGAGTATCAGTGACATGTCATTACCATAGATCTAAGGCAGGCTTACAGCTGTAATCTGTAGTCTCCATACCTTCATCCTCTCATCTGCATCCTGTTATATGGAGAAATAAATTACATACCTGGTTGAGTGCAGTACTCCTTTATTGAACTTTGCTTCTGGTAATCTTTTGAAAATACGCTCTGTGTGTGTGGTAAGTCTCATACAGGCTTGTGCCCCATAACCAGCTGCTTGCCTTTTTAAGGTACTACTGCTTTGCAGGTAATTGCCTCTGCACCAATCTGTGGCTCTGATATATCAATTGCAGCCAAGACAACTGAATTGCACTAGCATTAGCCAATGACATGTCACCACAGAACAATATGTAAGGTCTTCATATAGACCTGCGCCCCTTTCTTAGCTGTTAAGATGGACATTATTGAGGTGTGGGGATGACAGCATTGCAGAGGGTAGGTACCATAGCTGTCAGCTGTAGAGATTTATGTAGTATGTCCACAGTTTCACCTCATATGTCTGGTCAGTGTCCCATGACATTATGGTCATCTGGCAATTGACTGGGAAACATTGTGGGTTGAGGTCAGTAATAGAAGTGCCAGTGAACTAGAATTAAAAAGAAACAGACCCTGGGATTCATGAAGCTCAGTGCAAGGATGGTTTTAGCCTTGCACAAAGCGTCCTCCTTACAGATGGTGCAGCAACACCATATACATATTTATGAGGGCGCGCTGCCACACCCTCGAAGTGCACAGGAAACATGTGTGAGTGTAGAGGGTGTGTTTAAGTGCTCTATGGAGGCGTAAACAGGCAACCACAGTTGCACAACCTACTATACTTACTATTAGAGCCCGCCTCTAATAGTAAGCAATTAATTCAGTGTCAATGGATATGAAATGTATGCTAAGCATACAAGAGTGTACATGAACACTGAAATAAACTCAAAGTAGTAAACACACAAGCACGTAGTGGAATGTTGAGCCCCATCCCTAGAACTATCACAATTAGATTCCCCCATGTCCCTATTTTACATTTGTATTGCTTCATTACTGAAAGTGTAAGTGAAGCGCAGCGTGTTTGCGCATTGCTGCCCCATGCTTAGAGTAGCTTACACATCAAAATCATCCAAATAGAAAAGAACATGCGGAATCAACATTAACGTCAATAGTGTAGTGGTTAGAGCATCCGCTTAATGAACAGGCATGCACGATTCGAGTCCCACTATAGCACATATCATTTTCCATGTGGAATGTGTATATGAACATATTTATACATCCTTTTGCTGTATAACCTACATAATAACATGTAAATGTGAACTGGAGTACTGCAAGAAATGTTTAACTAATGTCATTCAATCAAAGTGGTAGTGTCATAATGAATAAGGCACCAGTAAGCAGGTGTTAGCACAAATAAGCAGTAGTAAACTTATATAAGTACCGGTAAGCAAGTCTAAGTGTGTTTGCACAGGTGTAAATAGTGCCCATACACATTGAGCATAGTAGAAGCTAACCAAATTTAATAAACTGTAATTGGAAGATAGCACAGCCTACTGTCGTGCAAACATGCACACACCTGCTCACAACTGCTTAAAAGTGCTTTCATCACTCTGCATCCAATGGTCCTTGTTCTGGCAGCAACAAAATAAATGGCTTCTGCAAAGGCAAACCCAGGACCATGCACACCACAGCCAATGTGATTTACCACTAAGCCATGGCAGATATACACAAATCTGATGTTATCACAAACATATTGTACAGCACAGTCATGCAACAGCATAGGAAATGTATATAATTATGTAGATATATGTGCATATGTATGTACATATATATAATATATATATATATATATATATATATATATATATGAAGAATGAACGTCAGAACAATAAAGCATACAAAAAGAATGAGAAGGGAATCAACAGCAACCCCAGTATTATTTAGTGCTGTCAGCTTATGTCATACCAAGCTAGGCAGGGGTAAGCAAATCACTGCTACCCACACCACAGGCAGGACACTACCAGTGGGAGCAACATTGTCGGTCTGCTAAGTCTACGTTACAAACAATCACAGGGTAGCCCCTGGTGGGACTACCCAAAAATTGCTAGGCAGAGTGGACTTCCAACCATTACACAAGCAAGGGCAGGTATGTTCAAGGACCAAATGGTGGGAGAGACTGATGATACATGGGTTGGGACAACATACGTGTAGGGTCCCTAATGCTGGGGAGAGGGAAATGTGTGAAGGTGTGTCATGGCTGTGATAGCAACTGGAGAATGGATGGTTTGCGTGTATGTCGAACTCGGATGGGGTGGAGGAACCATGGGTATGGAATTATGGATGCAGGCGTGTCAGGGTTGGATGTCCTGGTTCTAATTGGACCACCCCGTGGAGGTCAGTAAGTTTGTTATAAGTATATATGCATACACACATGCATACATCTATATGTAGAAGTACATTCCCTGTAACACATTAATTCCTTTTGCAGACATAAATAACATGAAAGTGCCCCTGCAAACCTTGACAGTAGATAGAAAAATAGGTTGTGCATAAGAGGGAAGGGACGAATCTGCAAAAATGCAGAAGCATGTACATTGTCCAAAGTCAGTGCGGTTCTCAAAAAAATCAAATGTGAGGACTTTCTCACACATGGAATCATTCATGTGATCTGCCTGCTACGGCAACGCCAATCACTAAACCAGTCATATTTGCAATATAAATTTACCGAACACATACATTATTAGCTCTCATGTGTAACGTGTGCGTTACCGCATAGTCATAGTTATTAATTTATTGTAGTGTCATGTTAACAAGAGTAATGATGTAAGGAAGTATAGAGTTTAATCTTGAAATAAAGACATGTGTGTCCCAGGTGGGACAACCCAAAAATTGTGAATAGTGTCCTATTGGTAACTCATTTCACCAATGTGTGTGGATTAAACTTTTGACTTTTGGGATGTCTGAGGATACGTGGAGTGAGTCAACCCATGGGATGGGTCTACAGGAGTAGGGAGTGGCCAATGTGCAGTGGTGTGGATACAACGTGTATCCAACTGGAGAATGGATGACTGCTGTGTCAGTGAAGTGTTAGGGTTGGTGTTTGGGGAACTAGGATCCATTGGTATATGGGTATATATGCAAATGAAGCAGCACAGCAATAGTATAGTGGTTAGAGCATCCGCCTAACGAACAGACATTCCCGTTCCGAATCCCACTGCAGCACATGCCATTTTCCATTGGTAATCTGTATATGAACATATCTTGACATCTGTCTGCTGTATAACCTGCATAATAACAATTAAAAGTGAAAAAAACAAAGAAATCCAAACGGATAAACCACCACTCAGCAATTAAAATAAGAAAAAATAATAAAACAGCCACCAAGGACTAAACATAGGTCTTCACTATTTTAATAAAACACAAAACAAAATAACTAAGCGCTTTTATCAGGCATAAACTGCTGGCCAGCGGTTTATAGGTTCATAGGCTCATAGGTTCATACTAGGCTATCTGCCCTAGGGCATTTATAAGCCTAGCCAGAGTGTGTTTGGCTTTCGCCACCCATTTTAAATTAATTTTGCTATGCCCTTTTTCAAGGTTAGTATACTTTGCCTCTGTCTAACAGTGACACAGAAGTGATACCCGGGGTAAACCTATGATCTCCCATCCACTCATCAAGATTCCTCTTGAAGAGAGTCAATGAGGGACTCTGCATAACCTGGACTGGGATTTTATTCCAGAGTGAAGGGAGCCTCTGGGTTATGAATGTGTCCCTCCAGCATGTTCTATTTATTTTAGTGCTGAGGTTCAAGTCTCTCGAGCACGTAGCTTGATGGGATTTGGATTTTCTGAGGTGCAGCATGTCCATTAATTCCGGGTTGCACATGGTTTTATACGTTAGGCACAGATTGCCTCTGAGCAGACGGTATGCCACTGAGTAGAGCTGGAGTTTCTTTAACCAGGCAGTATATGGCATCTGTTTGAGCCCTTTGATCCTCTTGGTGAGGTACTTTTGGGGTCTTTCCAGTTGCTGCAGGTGCCTGGTAAGGTACATCCCAAAAGGGGCATTGCACTCAATTATGGGCCTGATGAGGGATGAGTAAAGAGGCACGATGACCTCCCCTGATCTAGATGTGAATCCCTTCATGATTAGGTGGGCTATATAAAATGTTTTTCTAACCACTTTGGCCACATGGTTGTCAAATGAGAGATTGCTATAAACGTGGGTCCCCAGGTCCCTGATTACTTCTTCTGTACTTAATGGATTTCCACCTATGTGGTAATTTGTGGGCACTTTGTTTTTGCCAAAGGGGATGACTATACACTTTTTGGCGTTTAGCTTGAGGCCATGGCTCTGGCACCAGTTGTCTGTTTCTATGAGGCCCTTTTGGAGGATGCTTGTGTCAGCTGGAGAGTCGATTATGGCGCCCAGTTTGCAGTCATCTGCGAACTTGGGCAGCCACAGTCCTTCCGTGTTGGCCTGTACCTCCGAGAAATATATACCGAACAAGAGAGGTCCCAGGACTGAGCCTTGTGGGACGCCACTTGTAACTGGTTTGGAGTCTGACATGGCTCCAGCAATTCTAACCATGTGGGTTCTGTCCTTGAGCCAGTTTGCAACCCATCTAGTGACATAGGGGTTTATATTTAAGCTGGTGAGCTTATCTATAATGCCCGAGTGGGGTATTATATCGAAGGCTTTTGCGAGGTCCAGGTAGGCTGTGTGGACCACCTTACCCTCGTCAATGGCCTTGGTGACTGTTTCAAAGAAATCAACCAGGTTTAAGAGGCAGGATCTGCCCTTAACAAAGCCGAACTCGGTAGGATCCAGTGTCTGTAGGTCCCCAATATCTTTATTTATGAGGTCCATGATGATCCTTTCCATAGCTTTGCAGACCAAGCTAGTCAGGCTTATGGGGCGATAGTTTCCAGGATCCGTTGAGGCACCACCTTTGTGGAGAGGGACCACTTTTGCTGTATGCCACTCTTTGGGTACATATCCTGTAGTAAGGCTTAGATTGAACAGTAGTTTTATGTTTGGGTTTAGCTCTTCTTGGAGTTCATGTAGGACGCAGCCTGGGACACCGTCTGGTCCCATTGATGCTGTGTTTTTTGCTTTGGAGAGGGCGGCTCTTACCTGAGCATCTGAGATGTCAGGGGGGCAGCACTCTGCTGGGATAGATATTTGCCCTTTTGGTGGGAAGGGGGGGGAGTTTGCGCTGAACCTGTCAACTAGGATGTTGGCAATGTCTGTGGGTTTGGTCTATTTTTTGTCATTTTGGACTAATTCTGAGCATATCTGGGAATTCCCACCCAGGTTCCTAAGATAACTAAAGAAAGCCTTGTGATTATCCTTAGTGTCCTGTGCAATTTTTCTCTCGAAGCTGGCCTTAGACGATTTTATGAGTGCCCGTAGTTTTTTGCTAATACTGATCAGAGATGCCTTCCCTTTTTGGGATTTTGCTCTATCATGTAGTAGCTTCCTCCTTCTATTGTATAGTTTGTTTATAACTGGGGTCCACCAGACAGGACGTCTGCCTTTGGAGGATTGGGTCTTGGTTTTATTTGGGATTGAATAATCCATGCATTCCTGAAGTTGTTCATAGAATGCATTTATAAAGGATTCTGCGGTCTGGGCCATATTTTCCACAGGCCCGGGGGCTTTGAAGGATTCCACCTCAGTTTTGAGGAGTGTGAAATTTGCTTTAGAGAAGTTTTTCACTGTGGTTTTCTGGGCAGTGGCTGGGGTTGAGATTTAAATATCCAGTGAGATTAGTTTATGGTCTGATCTTACCAGTGAGGGATACACTTCTGGTCTGGAGCATAGAGTCCCCATGTTGGTGATGATCAAGTCCAGTATGTTTTCCCCTCTTGTGGGAGTGGTAACAAGTTGTTCCATAGCATCTGAGTTTATAAATTCTAGGAACCTTTGGGCTAGGGTGCTGGAGCTAGAGTAATGCTCCCAGTCTATGTTTGGGTAGTTGAAGTCGCCCAATATAATGGTGTTTGGAGAGACCTTCATATTTTCCAGTGTTCTCAGGAAGGCTAAATGGGGTTCCTGGGTTTGGGAGGGTAGTCTGTAGCAGGCTATAAACTGGAAGGCAGTTTTACCCACTGTTAGTTGCACATGGATTGTCTCTGATGCTTCATGCAGTGCCAACAACCTGGAGGTGTGGGTATATTTGACGAATATTGATACTCCCCCTCCTTTTGTGGTTCGGTCCAAGTTTTGGGGCCGAAAAGCATGGTATGAGGTATAACCTGATAGTGCTGGGGTGCTCTCGGGAGCCTTGAGCCAGGTTTCTGTTACTACACAGATATCGATGTTCTCCATGCTAAGGAGAGTTTCGAATGTGTGCATCTTGAGGTTTAGACTTCTGGCATTGAGTAGCATTACTCTTAGTTTCTTATCCCTTGTGATACCTATGGAGGTGGGTTTGTCTTTTGAGCCTTGCCTAAAAAAGGCACTATGGGGGTAGCAAGAGCCTTTGCCAATATCTGAAAACCCAGGGGTGACAGGTGCAAGCCATCCCTAGTGAAGCATCGTGGCTTGTCGAGCATGTCTTCCCAGGCTGACAGGCATTGGATCCCCTTTGAATGACACCAATACTTAAGCCAATTGTTGAAGTTGATCATCTTGTCTTCATATTGTGGCATCATTCTTGGTGAGGGTAAGATGCTACTCAAGGTCAGGGTCATACCGGCTTGGGCTACATGCTCAGAGAGCTCCTCTATGTCTCTTTTCATGTAGTCCAGGGAGGTACTTCTCAGGTCATTCACACCAGCATGGACAATGACTGAGTCATATTTGTACTTGCCTTGGAGTGACCTGAGTGCTTGTGTTATGTGGCGGATCTTAGCGCCCAACAGGCAGCTCACCGTGACCTTCTCCTTGTTCAGCCTGGTGAGCGGGACGTCAGTGTGCCTGACGATAGAGTCACCTATTACAAGTATATCAGGTGTGTTGTTTAGCCTTAAGGGCTGTGACTGTTCGGCACACTGGCTTTGTGAGCTATGTGTTGCAAGTGTTTTGTTTTGGGGTAGCGGTTGCTTGGGTGTCTGCTTTGAAGGTCTCTGCTGCTTAGGCAGATTTTTATTTAGATCCTCCGAGTATGTTTTTGTGTGTTTATGTGTTTGGTTTGCTGTTGTGGTAGGTCTATGTGAGACTGGAATTGTAGTGAGTGCGGTTTCCTTCTCCTCCTGACTGGTTACGCCAGTACTGAGTTGAGAGTGCTTAGCCTCCAGTTTGGCTATATGGTTGCATCTCTCACATGAGTTGGAATTTGTTGGGAGGAGGAGAGGGTTGTCTGTGTATGAGGCAGCTGTAACATTGCCTCAAGATTCCCAGATTCATGAGCTGGACCGGAGAGGAGATTGACAACTGACCTTTGGACATGCTAGAATAGTATTGGGAATTCCTTTATAATTGAAAAAAGGGCCAACGGGGAACAAGGTACTCAAGGAGAGTTTGTAAGGGTCTAGTGCTTTTAATTTTTTAGTGCTGACTTAGTGAGCAAGTGCCAGGTAACTTAAATGCAATATGTTACAGGTAACTTAAATACAAAAACGACAAACAGTAACTTTCTTTCAAGTGAAACAAGGAAATAAGTACAGTAAGCAATGCGGATATCACTAGGGATCCACAGAAGTGCTGAAAAGCTGCGTTTTAGGTGGAATTAGCTTTTCAGGGAAATAACAAGCAAACAAACAACAAGCACACAAACAACGCTAGATTCAGCAGGCCTGGATCTACTCTATGCTACAGCAAACAAGGTGTACCAATTTCAGTAAGAAACAGTTCAAATATGCAGGCACTATAAGCCTTTAACCAGAAATTCACAGATGAGAAGGGCAGAGTCCAGCCTCTCCTCTCACAAGAGTGCAGAACACGAACCTTCTTAATGTAAAACAACTGGTCTGAATCCCAAGTGCTTAATCCAAAAGACTTAGAATGATAGCTACACTTTAATCAAGTTACTACCAAGCAGTAATAAATGCAATTGAATACTTTAAAGAATGCCTGGATTAGTGCTCAAGTTATACAAACAAAGATAGATTCAGCAAGCCTGCTTCTAGTCTATGCTACAGCAAACAAGGTGTACCAATTTCAGTAAGAAGCAGTTAAAATATGCAGGCACTATAAGTCTTTAACCAGAAATTCCCAGCTCAGCAGGGCAGAGTCCAGCCTCTCCTCCCACAAGAGTGCAGACCACGAACCCTCTTAATGTAAAATAACTGGCCTGAAGCCCAAGTGCTTAAACCAGAATTAATACACTTTTAGAATAACAGACAGTGAGCTTTCAATCAGCAGTTCCCAACTTAGAAGGATGTAAGCTACCTGTTCTGCCACTACAGTGCAGACCACAAACCTTCTTAATGTAAAACAACTGGTCTGAAGCCCAAGTGCTTAAACTAAAAGGCTTAGAATGAGTTACACCAAGCAGTAATAAATACAATTGAGCACTTTTAAGATGACACAAAAGCAAAATAAAGTAGGAAGAAACACAAATACAGTAAAAGCAGATAACATTTTTTTTTTAAGTGGAAAGAGAGAAAGGAGTAGCAGAAACTAAGCTGATTGGCCTTCTCAAATGTTCTCCCTGTACTGGGTAGAATGAGGTAATGACACTAGACTGGGAGGAGGTTCCCAGATCACATTTACACTAGGGGCGGGCAACTGCAAAGCCACCAACTATAAAAACACTATACCAACAGGGAGGGAGGGTGAAAAACAAATTGCAGAAATGTTTCTCACAGCTGAAAAGCAGCAGTGAGCCTTTAAATGAAAGTTTTAAACAGCTAAAGGAGCCTCTAGAAAACAGAGTTTAACTGCAACAAGTTATCAGAAGCAAACAACCCAACAGATGCTTAATAAAAGTGGACAATTTCCAGTTAATACCTCACACACAGTGAAACTAGCTAGAAAAATACACAGTACACAAAGTGCTATAAATAACAAAGAAATAAAGAACAAAATAAACAAAAAACAGGATACTTAATGTTATATATTATGTCTGGTGAAAGCGCTTAGTTATTTGGTTCTGTGTTTTATTAAAACAGTGAAGACCTGCGTTTAGTCCTTAGTGGTTGTTTTATTATTGTTTTCGTATTTTAACAATTAAAAGTGAACTGGAGCGAAGTGTCAGTGTCATAATGAATAAGGCACTAGTAAGCAGGTTTAAGCATAAATAAGCAGTAGTAAGCATATATAAGCACCAGTAAGCGTGTTTAAGTGTGTTTGCATGGGGGTATGCATTGCCTTACAGACATATATCTATATCTATCTATATATATATATATATATATATATATATATATATATATATATACACATATACATACATATATATATATATATATATATATATATATATATATATATATATATATATATATATATATATATATATACATATATATATATATATATATATATATATATATATATATATATATATATATATATATATATATATATATATATATATATATATATATATATATACATATAAATATATATATATATATATATATATATATATATATATATATGTGTGTGTGTGTGTGTGTGTGTGTGTGAGTGTGTGTGTGCATAGATATACACAGATATACAGCTATGATAGGAAATAGCACACAAGAATGACATATGTTCACAGGCTATGCCAATGGAAGTGAGGGGCCCAAGCAAGAAACATGTAACACGTAGCATGACCCCCCCTCCAGCCAGACAGAGGAAACATACATACAAACCCACAAACAATGTAAATAGTCCACTGCTCCCCAGACCACAGACAGGATACAACTGTGGAGGGGGAGGACAGAGTTCACCCATGAAATCTAATCTTGGAACAGACAGGAGGGTCCCTTGCAGGATACCCCAAAAATTGACATATAACCAAAGGAAGCCGATACAACGACCATTCTGGCTGGGGTGTGTACATACCCAGAATACAAGGGTGGGAAAGCCTGATGACCCATGGGTAGATACAACGTACGACATGGGAACCTTGAAGTGGAGAGTGGGCAGCGTGTAGTGGTGTTTTCAGATCCGACCTGCACCCAGAGTAAGGATGGGTGCAGTAGAGGAGGTGCAGGTGGGGGAACTATGGGTAGCTAGTTATGGGTCTAGGTGTGCAGGTGTTGGCTGATGTGGGCCTATACAGACAGCCCTAGAGATGTGAGCAAAAGTGTTCATTGGGAAAAGGCGTCACCCAATGAGCAGCCACACCTGCTATGAGTCCCACTTCAGCAAAGTCTATTCTACATGGCAGAGAATGGAATAACCAAATGTAGATGTATATATGTAGAGGAATGTGTGTGCATATCTACCCATAGCGACATGGAGATATAACTCTCCCTCTCCGTAGCACAAATGTATACATACAGAGATAGAATACATATACATACCCACATATAGATGTATACATATGCAGACACCCATACACCCATATGTTGTTAGATTTACATAGACAGCAATATATAAATATATACATGTATGCATTCATATACAGATATATCTGTATATAGTAATGTAGATATATAAATATATATATATATATATATATATATATATATATATATATATATATATATATATATATATATATATATATATAGATATATACATATGTGTGTGTGTGTGTGTGTGTAAATATACACATGTAAATAGCTAGGATATGATACAGCAGTTACGAACTACATATGTTCACAGGTCGTGCAAATGGGGGTGAGGGGTCCAATCAGCAAATGTGTAACACGTAGCATCAACCACCCCCACCTAGACAGGTGAAACATACAAACATACGATGCAAGTAAACACACCACTGCTTCTCAGACCACAGGCAGGATACTACCAGTGGGAGAGACTTGTCAGGTCTAATCTTGAAACAAAGACATCAATGTCTTTTGTGGGACACCCCAAAAATTACTGATCATCAGAGCCAGTCCTTGTAATGATTCATCAAACCAGGCTGTAGATGTACATGGACCAGTAGGTTGTGCAAGCCTGATAACCCATGGGTTGACAAAATGTATGGCATGGGTCCTGACACTTGGAGAGTGGGCAGTGTGTATGGTGTGGTGAGACCCCACCCACACCCACAGTAAGGATGAGTGCTGTAGAGGAGGGGCAGGTTGGGGAACTATGGGTATGCAATTATGGGCCTAGGCGTGCAGGTGTTGGCTGGTGCAGTTGTATTAGGACCGCCCGAGGGATGTAAGTAATATTCCGAAATGGGCAGAGCTTACGCCCATACCACTCAACCCCTACGAGCAAAACCACTGGACAGAACATAAACCATTGGGGGAACAAATAGGGACAGAAAGCAGATATTCCATTTACAACCTTAGAAAGCTGATAGAATAATAGGTATGTATTAGCATGACTCGGCTGAAGGATGTGGGGTCCAAAACCCAATTACTTGTCTGTATTTAATGGTGTCATTTCCCAGGTATTTGCCAGACAGGTGCAGATTGTAAGAAGAACACACCAATAGTATGAAGCAAACTCTGGACAGGCCACGGATTCTGTACAGTCGACCGGCATGCTTACGCGTAATGGGTCCCACTGCAGCACAGTCCAGTTTAAATGGCTATGTACGGTATGAACATATTTGTCATTGCATAACCCACTACACAACATCTACGAACACATTGTCGCAACACCCCAGTGTCGGCATGTAAGCCGATGTAATAGGCATCACAAGGTATTATTGTAGTCCTCACCCCCACCCAGGGGTGTGAGTGTCAGATGCAAACACCAAATGCAGTGCATTTGCAAGTGCGAGAGCAAGCGAGTGTAAGCCTGTTTGGCCACCAGTATGTGAGCATCACACTGGTGAAGTAATGCAGAGGCTAAATGAGTATAAAAAACTGTAACCGGAGGTTAGCATTGCTTAGCTCCTCACAAACCCATGCACACCTGCTCACAACTGCTTTAAACTGCCTTAATCACTCTGTACCCAACAGCTCGTGTTCTGGCCAGCAACAAAATGAACAGCCTCTGCAAGGCTAAAACTCAGGACTCTGTACATCACAGTCACAGTACTTAACCACAATGCCATGATAGCCATACATATAAAGGAGGTATCAGCAAATTAATCCTCACCACAGGGAAATTAAATCAAACATGTGAACTGAATCTATGTACAGTGTAATGTTCTATAACCTGCTACAGACCATATATATGTAAATTGGAGTACTGCAGTAAACATAGAGTTGAGGTGTCACTGTAATAAAGTTATGAAGTCCCCAGGACCCCATACAGTGTATGTACACATGAATGATGGATACCAGACACATATATATCACCTGTAATGAATAAGACATAGATTAGCCTTTTCAAAACCAGCCAATTACAGAAAAGTGCGGGAATATGGCCCTACTTAAACCAAAGAGGTGGGAATATGGCTCATAACTGGTTGTAGCATCCCCCTGCAGGCAGAATGGCTGGAGTGGGAGAAGGCACTCACTTTAGAGTGCAGCGCTGGGGCATCCAGGAGTCCATATTCATGGTATGGCTCCTGGTAATGCACCATGACAGGAGACTACTGCAGGGCCAGTACCAGGGCTTACAGTACAAAATGGAGGCCTGGGACAGTCTTGCCCGTGACCTCACTAGTGCCACAGGTATCCCCCAGACTGGTGAGCAAGTCAGGCACCACCATGCAGACCTGAAGCAATGGAGGGGGGATGTTCTGGAACACTGGATCCAGGAAGCAAGGCAGATGCAGAATGCCCCAGAACCGAGTAAGTACTCCTTCCACTACGTATTTAATAATTGCCTAGCTTGTGTATACTATGGATAGGTATGGTTAAATATCACTGTACTTCTCCGACAGCTGCAGATGAGCGTGCTGCGAACCAGCAAGCCTATGATGCTAGGCTGCAAAGGATGCATCACGAGGCAGGTTAGCAAATAGCCTGCATGTACTGTCATAAATAAATGTAAGAGCCTCAGAAAGTGTTGTACCAGTATACAGATTTGTGTAATATGCTGCAAATAAAGGTGTAACCCCTGCATTGCTTCTGTTTACTCTGCAGTCATATGTTGTTGTACTGTTGCAGTTATTAAATAGTACTGTTGTAGTAAGCAGTGTTACCCACACTGTGGTATGCAGATAAAATGTGTATGAAGTGCTGTTGGAAGTGCAAACAGGTCAGTCATATTAGACTAAATACATTGCAAAGCCTCACAACAATTGCCTGATAGCATAGTGTACAGTGATCTTAACTGTAATGCTTTTGTCACACACAGCAGGGCTTTGGATCCCACGAGTGCCAGTGGGTTGCATGCATAATCATTCCACACGACTGCACACAGTTTATTAGAATGTTCAGAGAGAAAGCTATATGCATATATACGCTTAACAGCTGTGCATATTATGCTAGAATGCTCAAATAGAAAGTGGTATGCATAGTCATACCCTCAACTGTTCCAAATTGCCCAGTATGTCCTGATAAATGGCCCACATCACCTGCCTTTTGCCCTGTTCCCCTGACAAATTAGTGTGATGATCCAAGAAATGTAGGCAGCTGTAAATGACATTTAACTGATAGACTTGTGCATAGTCAGAGAATGTACATGCAAACATACCTGTCATCCCAGCATCTCACCCAAAGTGTATGACAGCAGTCAGCAGTCTCCAAACATGTTGCATTGCACCTGCATCTTGTCAAGCCTGTACGTAAGACACAGTCCCATACATATTAATCTACAAACATACCATTGTACAATATAATGCCATTGGTTAGTGTAATAATACATGTAAGGGACAGACCACTGCAGTGAATACAAATGTTGTGTAAACTACAAGGATTTATTAGTTGTTAATTGAACTCTCTCTCTCTCTCTCACTCCTACTATATGTGCAAAAATAACCGATTTACACAACTCATTTGGTATGTCTACACTCCTAAGCTTTGTTGGGACATATGTCCTATTGGTTTATAAATATTCATGTCTGTTTCTATGCATGCGCCATGTTAAAATAACCTTATATTGGTGTCCTGTTGCCATCAATGAAACCTACATGTTGTTGTAATGGCCACTGTTTACCCATATATGCATGTGTTCTGGCTGTTCTGCAACTATTTTATATCTGGTGCCCTGGGTAATGGGAATACCTATGCATGCTGTTATAACTAATCATGAATGCTGTTGACTATTACTAACCCATAGCTGCCTTAAACATGCTATAACATAGCTCGTATGGGAAGGCCAGTCCCAGCTTACCCACCTGTCTCATCTCAGCTGGCCATGGCACCAGGCAACAGCACATCTGGGTCCCAGCCTGTGACCTCCTCGTCCATTGGCCCTGCACCACCTTTGAGTGAAACTGCTGCAGGGGATGGACACAGCCCCCAGCACAGCCATCTTCTGGGCTGTGAAGGTGCAGTGGTGACTGCTCATGGGTGGGGACCTCAGTCCCACTGTATCCATTTGTGGGCTCATGGGCTTGCGACTTTCAAACACCCCTCCTTGTCCAAGGTGTTCCCCCCACATGTGCCATATACTGCCCCTGTAGATGTCTTGTTTGTCTTGTCTGTCATCCTACCCAACCTATCCTTCCTGATCATACCTACTCTCCTTCCCCAGAATCTCATTCTCACCTAAAAGTAAAAGGAAATAAGGGCAATCTGTTCCCACAAAAAAAGCATGCCCCATATATAGCTGTCCATTTCACACACGTGTCCACTGGACACATGTAAACATTTCTAATTAAGCACAATCACTAGGTCCTCACACCCAGTATAGACTAATAGCAACAAACATTGAATCATGCTGTAGGTAAAAATAAGGGCTGTCCTCCACCTATACGTATGAAAGAAAACGAACTGACTGATAAATAATTCCAAAATCTTCCAAACTCTTTATTTGAACACACCGTCCCAAATTAAAACAGATTGAGTGCGCTTTTGTCTCCTATCGTGAGACTTCATCAGAATCTTTAGTTAACACATTAATTCTGTTTAAATACTCTCATAATTAACCAATTCTTAGTTGATTAATTATTAGTCACTTGGGTACAATTGATTCCAGTTCTAAGTAACCCTTAACTGTATGCACACTATTATAAATTCACTTATCTACAGCTGTCATACACTCATGAAGTCTTGTATACCTAAAAATATATATTTGTTTGTTAAGGTAAAATACTTATAAATATACATATAAATATAAATTTAAATACAAGTATATAAAAAATATATAAAAAACATACTTCCATACAATAAAATCATATACATAAAATCTTGAAGGCAGTAAACATGGACAACAAATTAACTTCATATTGTTGGTGATGTGTATAACAAACTCTATTACAAAAATATATATAAAAATATACTTCATAAAAGGTATATAAAATCCATTAAAATATTATTAGTCACCTACCATATTTAAATATATTAAAAATGCCAATTAAAATGTCTTGTGAATAATGATAAGATCAAAAGTTATATATATATATATATACAAATTATCCTAAAATACTTCATTAATACATGAAGTTGTTATTAATGTATATAAAATTTTTATATATATATATATTTTATTTTTTATATATATATATATATATTTTTATTTTTTACCAAGGAATTATTACTGTATAATTCAATTAATACTTGGATATTACTAAAAAGAATTTAACCAAAATATACTTTGATCCTTTGCCAACCAGTCATGACAACATAATAACTGTATAAAACTATCTACCTATCTACAAATTCTATAGTGATTAATAAAAAACACTCTTTTATTTCTTCTTTCTAACATGGTTTGATGCCAATATTTTCAAGGCAGGTTTGATTGAAATGTGATCATTCATTCCAGGATATACACAAGAGTCCAATCTAATCTGCCAAATCATCTCGCGGTATTCCAGGAAAGTTTCCCAATCACCTCTTCTTTCCTTTTGTTTCACTACCTCAAGTACCCAGAATTTTATATCCATATTCTGACAAGTTGTTGAATGCCTATAAAGTGCATTATTCTCATTCTTTTTGTTTATGTCCCTGATATGTTCATATATACGAGTTTTCAGATGTCTTTCAGTCTTGCCTATATAATATCCCCAGCATGATTGACAATAAGCTAAATAAACCACTCCTTTTGTATAACAACTTGTATAGGCATGACTTTTAATTGTAAAATTAATGCTGGGTATATTAATTTCCTTTCTACAGGCAATGTATGAGCATTGTGTACACCTCCCACATTTATGTGTGCCCACCTTTAGTAATGCCCCTAATATTCAGTTCATTCATGGAAATAATATGATACCTACTATCAATATCTAAAATTTTTTGCATTCTCTCAGTATAATCCCAGCTGTCCATCAGTACCACCCCACCCCCCTTGTCAGGTTTCATAACTCTAATGTTCTTGTTGTTACTGAGTTGTTCTAAAATAATCCTTTCTTCATCTGAAAGATTAGCTATTATTTTATGTCTCTTCTTGTATCCGTCCCTAATCATATTGATGGTATATACTTCAAAATTGTGTATATCCTGCTGCAAAGGGGGGTTGTATGTACTACTTTTCTTTAATACTTTGTTTTCATAGGTCAAATATAGTCCATTATTGGTGAATGGACAGCATGACAAAGGGACATTTAATAATGCCACCAGTATGGACACGAACATGAACAATGAGTATGACACAAATAGGGATAATAACATGAAAACAAGTAAAACAATAGAAAAGGAAATACCCCGATTAATTTTAACGTATTATTCTGACATAGGTTGGTTAAAAAAGGGCATTAACAGGATTTGGAATATGTTTAAAACAATGCCCATGAGAACAAATATATTCCATCAGCAACTTAAATACACCTTTAGAAGAAATAGGAACTTGAAAAACATCTTAGAGAAAAAGAAGGGGCATTACTAAAGGTGGGCACACATAAATGTGGGAGGTGTGCACAATGCTCATACATTGCCTGTAGAAAGGAAATTAATATACCCAGCATCAATTTTACAATTAAAAGCCATGCCTATACAAGTTGTTATACAAAAGGAGTGGTTTATTTAGCTTATTGTCAATCATGCTGGGGATATTATATAGGCAAGACTGAAAGACATCTGAAAACTCGTATATATGAACATATCAGGGACATAAACAAAAAGAATGAGAATAATGCACTTTATAGTCATTCAACAACTTGGCAGAATATGGATATAAAATTCTGTGTACTTGAGGTAGTGAAACAAAATGAAAGAAGAGGTGATTGGGAAACTTTCCTGGAATACCGCGAGATGATTTGGCAGATTAGATTGGACTCTTGTGTATATCCAGGAATGAATGACCACATTTCAATCAAACCTGCCTTGAAAATATTGGCATCAAACCATGTTAGAAAGAAGAAATAAAAGAGTGATTTTTATTAATCACTATAGAATTTGTAGATAGTTAGGTAGATAGTTTTATACAGTTATGTTGTCATGACTGGTTGGCAAAGGATCAAAGTATATTTTGGTTACATTCTTTTTAGTAATATCCAAGTATTAATTGAATTATACAGTAATAATTCCTTGGTAAAAAATAAAAAAAAAATATATATAAAAAATAAAAAATATATATATAAAAATTTTATATACATTAATAGCAACTTCATGTATTAATGAAGTATTTTAGGATAATTTGTATATATATAACTTTTGATCTTATCATTATTCACAAGACATTGTAATTGGCATTTTTAATATATTTAAATATGGTTGGTGACTAATAATATTTTAATGGATTTTATATACCTTTTATGAAGTATATTTTTATATATATTTTTGTAATAGGGTTTGTTATACACATCACCAACAATATGAAGTTTGCTGCCTTCAAGATTTTATGTATATGATTTTATTGTATGGAAGTATGTTTTTTATATATTTTTTATATACTTGTATTTAAATTTATATTTATATGTATATTTATAAGTATTTTACCTTAACAAACAAATATATATTTTTAGGTATACAAGACTTCATGAGTGTATGACAGCTGTCGATAAGTGAATTTATAATAGTGTGCATACAGTTAAGGGTTACTTAGAACTGGAATCAATTGTACCCAAGTGACTAATAATTAATCAACTAAGAATTGGTTAATTATGAGAGTATTTAAATAGAATTAATGTGTGAACTGAAGATTCTGATGAAGTCTCACGATAGGAGACGAAAGCGCACTCAATCTGTTTTAATTTGAGACGGTGTGTTCAAATAAAGAGTTTGGAAGATTTTGGAATTATTTATCGGTCAGTTCATTTTCTTTCATACGTATAGGTGGAGGACAGCCTTTATTGTTACCTACAGCACGATTCATTGTTTGCAAACATTTCTAACTGGCATCAGAGCATAATATTGTTGTCCTCACTCCTCTCTCAGGGTTGTGAGTGTCCAAATGTACCACCAAATTTAATGCATATGCACAGCCATCACAATATAGCATTACACAGTTACAGGATGCGCTACAGAGATTATTGGGTTACAGCAGTCCCAGAGGTGTATGTGTAGGTGGGTGACATCAGCAGGATTGCCAAAGAAGGACATTTCAAGTGTACTGTGAGTTGTACATGTTTTTTATCTGTACCCACTGCTTACTGTCATGAAAATACATTTATACCCACTTACAACTGCCAAAAAGTGACATTATCAACAACCCTTGCAGGTCTTGAACCCTAGACCATGCATACCAAGGTCACTAAACTTACCACTGAGCCATCTTTGTTGTACACATGTTTCATGGTTTTTATAATACACATTTTACTACAAGTATTCCACAACACTGAAAACAAATGGGACAGTCACTTTGTGTACATATGTACAGTACCCTTGAATGTACTGTACTCTGTGAAACAACATAGACAAGTCTACATATGTACAACTGTTATAACTAAATACTAAATGCATATATGCACTTACGGGATGTGTACACACACACACACACACACACACACACATATATATATATATATATATATATATATATATATATATATATATATATATTTGCATATACACAGACACGGCTATAGCCATATATATATAAACATGTCTGAACACCCTTTGTGACATGGAAGGGTTCCAAAGGAATTGACGTGTACACAAAACAGAGACAACTCTTGTTTTATAACATTTAAATCTTAATCAGTTCACCAGAGAAGGAATGGTTGTTGTGTATGTGGAGCTGGAGTGGGGAATGATGGCTAAGGAAATGTACCCTGGTGATTGTAAAGTTTGGGTTGGGGAATGATGGGTATGGACGTACACCCTGGGGACTACATCTGTGTCACTGCTCGACAGTGGCACAGGAAAATAGCATAGCCAACAGTAATCGTTCTTGACTGTCTATTCTTTTCTATTCCTAACTATGTAATAATTTGTAGACTCCACTCACCACAAATGACTACCATGGTGTGCAGCATGTTAAAAGACATAACACATGTGTATGACTGGCTACAGGGTAGTCACACACACACAAACACACACACTTGCCAGTATTGTGCGTACAAGTCTTGCCTATGTAAAGGTAACTAGTAGAGTGGTATGCAGTTGGGGTATGTGCCCCAGAACCCATACAATTACACTTACTCTGATTCTTCTTCTGAGCTGGGTGACATCACAGGGCTGATTAATTGCAGTGGGGAGGTGGGAAAAGGGTGATTTAGCAGATGACAATTATAAAGGCCAGTGCAAAAGGTGGTTTCTCTTTGGAAAGTGGTAAAACCCGCTCTCATGACAGGATGCAGACATAAATACAACCACACAACCACACTCAGCCATTTGCTGACACACACACACACACACACACACACACACACACACACACACACACACACACACACACACACACAGCTGCCAGTGGTGGGATCAGAACTCCTGCCTATCAACAGATCACTATTACAGTACTACATGGTTACGAGATGAGACACAGAGATTACACATTTTGAGGCAGTTAGAATGCCCTTCTAAGACTGAGGACATCAACAGTGATACTGACAGTTTAGAAGTACATAGCTGTAAACCTGTGTGTTTAAAGTAGGAGTCCATTACAACCTGTATGCACAAACAAGACACATAATCTGCAGGTAAGACATAGGTAGGCCTGAGAGGTACAGTTGTAGCACAACAAGCCCTGAACTGGAGTATGTCCATCTGTGGAGTGGACAACTACTATCACTTTTCAGGGTAACAGTGGTCATGCTCATACACATAGAATCACAGGACTTGTTTGGATGCATTGACTCCAATTACACAAGGTCACAGTGGGCATGCTCATACACTTAGTAGCACAGGGCCGTTTGAGATGCACTATGACTACAACTACACAAGGTTATACTGGGCATGCTCATACACTTAGAAACAAAGGGCTTGTTTGGATGCACTGACTCAAATTACACAAGGTGACAGTGGGTACGCTCATACACTTAGTAGCACAGGGCTGTTTGGGATGCACTCTGATTCTAACCACAGCAGGCCACAGTGTGCATGCTCATACACTTAGATGTATAGAACATGTTGTAATGGACTCCTATTGTAAACACACAGGTTTACAGCTATGTACATCTTAACTATCAGTATATATGCACATAATACAGGTTTACTACCAGATATCTGTATGTGGCCCGTAAATGATATATCTGCATCTGTGCTGTGTGATAAACATGCATACATGTACATGCAGTACTGCCAAATATATGTGAAGTATACACAATCATGCATGTGTGTAAGTGACAGACAATAGGTTAACTGGGACACACAGGTGGATGCTAACTACAGCATGTGTCACACACATTGCTGCCCTGACAGGCATATATTTGATAGCAGGTTGTGGACAGTGGCATTATACTTGCAACAGTGGCATGTGCATGCATAATATGTGTGCTCCATTGTCTAATGGTACTGAGGTGCAGGTGTTGACCTCTCCTGGCTGTGTTAGTAGTTGACATTATTAGCAGGACCGCTCCACTAAGCATGTCTGGCATTGGTCATCTACAGAACATCTGCTGCTGTCCGTCACCTTAATTGCAGCATTTGATACCAAGCACAATACTGCCACTCACAATGATGTCATGGTACGAGTGGCAACTGCTTGACCAAAACACTGTAATTATGATGTCCAGTGTCTGTCATTCTGGGATGTCATGACTGAAAGAAGACATGCCTTTTTCACAGAGCACATGCATCCATGATTCAAGGGAGTGTGGATAATACCTAGGTCACATTTACCCATATAGTGGCATTCCAAGGCACAAGTCCTAAACACAGAGGTAACACCCTGACACCTACAAGACAGTTGCATTGGATGCTTATGCTAACCAGTGCTAGATATATGGCTTTCGTAATCCATTTGCTCAATGTAGTCCCTACAATGGGGAATACTGACATCTGTGCAGTGAGGAACACCTGGCTGAAGTATCTGTAGTGCACAATAGCACTACCACCATATAGCTCAGATCCAGACATGTGGGCCATGACACTGGTATGGACCACTCCAGGTGGTGGTGTCCACATATTCATAAAGGCTACTCACAAGTAAAGACCGCTACTCCAACATAATTCATCACAGATGTGTCAGGTACAGGTGACAGTGGCAAAAGCTGCATTCTATGAAGTATCCTCATATACATCCATCACCATGTCTTCAGACTACCAACACACATCCATACATGTGGTATGAAATAGTATGGTAGAACACCAAATAACCTTCGACTGGTGGACTGTACCTAGCGCTACATCAACTGTGCAAAGTACCCATGTACTGACACAGTTGCATAATGTGTTATGCAATGCAATAATACCACTGTTTGTAACCAGGTCATTTATACACATACCAGGGTCCCTCAGATGTTGTCAGCATTAACACAGTTGACTGTTGCTGTACACCAGTAAACAACACCTTCATGGTTGGATATAACCTAGATATACCTGCCCTGGATATGTACATCCCATTCTCATACAACATAAATGAGAATACCATTGCTGTTGTTGTCCTTTGTACATACAGGTGGCTACATTCATTACACACATGCACATGGAAGATAGGTCCATGGCTGCTGAATGCTAACAGTACATATGGTTTGATATATATGTTGAAAGAGGTAATATTCCCTTTCTACTGGTCACCCATGACACCTATCATATCATACAACAACCCATGTGGCATGTATGTCATTAGACATGCCCACCTAATGCAATGCCTACAAACATACGCAAATAACAGGATCATAGGACCTACACACATAGCCTGTATTGACAGACTCAGGGGAATACAGCTATGCTCTGTATGTCCCTGAGTAGTTACAGGTGATAAGTCCATGACATGTACAGCCATGTGTGCCCACAGCTCCTACATATACCCCATGTCAGCAATTGCAAGCCATGGATGCTGTGTGCTGTCTGAACATTAACCTTATTACAACAATAGCCAGAACATGCTGGGGTGAGATGTTTACAAGCCACAGACTTTGCACATGCTTGAATAAGTGTAATGCCTAGCTCAAACAGAGCACACTGCTGGCACTCTTCAAGTAATCATGAGGTGTGTGTGGCAAATATGATGTGTGTGTGGCAAATATGATGTGCTCACTGTTGACCATTACAGTGCCCTGGTTTCACAGTGGAACTGTCAACTAACAGTTTGTGGGATCATGACATGGAATATTGCTTTGTGTGTGTCTTGTTGATGTGCTGTTGGCATAAATGTACAATTGGCTACTCAGTAAAGATGGTTGTGTGTCCTACCAGTACATGAATACAACACCCATTATGGTGTAATGCTTAGCTAGGTTTCACACATGGTGTGGGGAAGGTGTGGAATATATCCTCTTGACCTGCTAGTCCACTTACTGATAGAGACTGCATATGTATACATGTACTGATGTGTGTTTAGATTCCACGCGTATGCAGTGTCTGATGTTTGAAGGTGACTGCTGTCTTAGTACATCATGCAGTTGCAATGCAGCCTCAACTTCAACTGTATATGGTGATATGCGCAAAGTACAGTGAGCTGTACGTTAGTTATGGACAGATGTTTGGACATAACTACTAAGTGGTGGGGCTGCTTTGCAGATGAATGATTACTGTGGACAGCTCACAGGTGTGTTACAACCATTCCTATAATAACCTGTGTAACTGCTAAGCTATGGTTTTGTCAAATGAAGGGCAGGATACACAATGCAGGAAGAGTGACACTGAAGGCAAACCTCTTGACACCTGGAACAGTAACACCTCCCCTGTGCATATATTGTGCATATATTGGCACAGTTGGCAAAGGAAAGAGTCAGTATGCTTTGTAGTGCATGCGATAGTGCTGTCGCTTTGTAATACCTATTATGATATAGGCAGGTGTTTGATTCACAGTACTGGCACATGTGGTTGTGTGTGTCCATATATGTCATGTATGGCGGGGAATACATCCCATATGTTTTTCGCTCACCTGTACACTGTTGTAGACATCTGTACAGAGTGAAGTGTTGAAAGCAAGACATAGGCAGTTGTTTGAATCACACACATGTCAAGTGTCTGTATGTGTGTGACATAGGTGTATATCTTTGTGAATGCCACAGTGTGTGTGTGTGTGTGTGTGTGTGTGTGTGTGTGTGTGTGTGTATGTATGGCTGTCCAGTCCCTGGAGTGAGGCTGTATTTTACCATAGTGAAATGATAAGACCCCCTCTCCCCATCCACTCAATGCAATCTAGTATTCCTGTTGATGTCATCAATCTTAGAAGGGAATTCTAACCGCCTGTAAACATCTATGCTTTCGGGTGAGGCTTGTTGTTACATAGCCTACTGATGAACCCCCCTCCTCACATACACTCACCACAATCTAGTATCCCTGTTGATGTCCTCAATCATAGGCCATTCAGAATACCTGTACATGTGTAATCTCTGTGGCGTGTCTTGTAATTGTGTAGTACTATAATGATGATTTGCACATAGACAGGGGTTATCATCCCAACACTGGCAACTGCGTGTGTGTGTTACTGTGTCTGTAAATCCCTTAGTGTGTGGGTGTGTTACTGTGTCTGTGAATCCCTGAGTATGTGTATGCATCCTGTCATGAGAGTGGGTATTACTGCTTCCCAATGAGAAACCACCTTTTCCACTGGCCTTTACCCTTGTCATCTGCTAAACCACTCTTTGACCTCCTTCCCGCTTCAGGTAACTATACCTGTGATGTCACCCAGTATGGATGTGACGACTCTGGCCACAGTAGCTTACTGCACAGCTATCATGCTCTTGGATCATTAGATCAGTAAACATGTTTGAAACATGGGAGATTATAACTGATGTGGGAGCTACAAAGTGCATGTAGGTATTGTCATACAGACCTGTGCGTAGTCTACATTTACATATGGGACACTAACCCCAAGCACTGACATCCCCGGCACATGCAATTACACCTGAAACAGGAAGGCAGAACATCAAGATCAACATGCAGTTACTGTTGTTACACATGATACTTACTGTCGAAAGTACAAAATGCATTCTAAAACTGTAGTACATGGTATGTCTGCTGCCTGTTAACACCACTCAACAATTGTAATCTACAATTGTCTTCCTAGTATGTTCACCCTGTGCATCAGACCATATGATCATGTCCCTGCACTGATGGTGTGGATGATAGGGATGCGGCACAGGCATCACCATATGCACAGGGTGATGATGTTTGCCAGAGGCCTAGTCTGCACCATTGAATGATATCATATGTGTAGGTTAGGGCCTTTGATCTCATTGGGCATGTGTGGATGTTATGCATGTGTGTGTTGAGGTGCCCTACATTTGTTTCTGGTGTGTGCGTGTATGTATGCACACAGGTCTGGCATGTGGCTGGCCTACAGAGGGGTATTATTGACAGCTGCAGACTGTACAGGGCAGGTTTTACAGTTCACGGTTTCTGGGCATGGCCATGTGACCTGCACCAGCCAGTGGTTGCACAGGCACTACCAGGCAGAAGTCCAGATTGGGTACTGTCTGATGACACATGTCCACTGGAACCATGTCCCTGTTGGGACCATCTAGGACCATGTGCACGTGGCCTGCTGTGTCCTGGTGTGGACAGCACAGCACCAGCTGCACTGCTGCTGCTATTGCTACTATGGGAGCGGGCATGTAAAGTAGCATGTTCACATAGACCTTCAACAGGTGATGTAGCTGGCCTATGTTCAAGTTTCTGATGCCTCATTCCCACCAGATGCTCCAGCACAGACATTCCACGCTCAAGGATTGACATTCCACGGTCAATGACTCCCACCATGTCACCCAATCATCTATACAAAACATCTGCAAGATGATGGTGAGCATTTTCAATTGCCTGGATGTCAGTTAAAGAATGAACAGCAGCGGTCTGAAGCCTTAGACCTTTTCTGTTGTGCCATTCAGCATGTGCCTGTCCCTCCATTACAGCCTGAAACAAGCATCTGGTGACACCAGCTGATGTGCTATGTCTTGCAGAGACATGTTGGCCAGAGGTCCTCCTATGAGCAGCATTGGCACATGCCTGTGTGGGACATCACCAGTCAGTTGGCTGGGATCATGGTGTGCAGGCACACCTTCTATAGTCTCCACACTTTCCTGTTCCATGCTACCACCTTCTTCCTCTATGGCCACTGGTGATGAGGTATGTGTAGGCATGAGACCTGTGTATGGAGATGAGGGGGGTGCAGGTGGGATGGCAACCAATGGCACAGTTTTAGCCTCTGACAACCCTGTCTGTGCCTCAGTCATACTTTCATCATCTCTGCTAGAGTCTGTGGGCACACTAACATTAGGTGGACCGCAAGAGGGCAACGCATCTACATCAACACCTGTGAGGGGCAGACAAGAACTGTACATTACAAGTTATCCAGCACAGTACACACACAGACACACACATACACACACACAGACACACACAGACACACACAGACACACACACACACACACACACAGACACAGACACACACACACACACACACACACACACACACACACACACACACAAAGACACACATGCACAGACACACATGCACAGACAGGCAGACAGACACACAGACAGGCAGGCAGACAGACAGACACACACAGACAGAGACAGACATACACAGACAAAGACAGACACAAACAGACAGACAGACACAGACACACACAGACAGACAGACACACACAGACAGAGACACACACACACACACACACAGACACACACAGACAGACACAGACACACACACAGACGTGCACACAGACAGACACACAGGCATACATACAGACAAACAGACAGGCACAGATGCAGACAGACACAGGCACAGACAGACACACAGACACAGACAGACACAGACAGACACAGACAGATACAGACACGGACAGAGACACATGCTATGACACCCAACTGCATGCAACATGCATGTGATATGGCAGAAGGCATTCAGCGTAGACATTTATAGTGGTAGTTATTGTACATCCTTGAGTAGCACACAACAGCATGCATGTGTTATAGCAGAAGGCATGCACCTTACACAATTGTAGTAGTGGTTAGCATACATCTCTGTGTTGCACCATTTGTGTTAGTAGGTTATGCCCCAGACCTGCAACACAATGCATGCACTATGCACTGTTGCACCGCACTACCATGTTTTGTGCAACATACCCCACATGTTAACAGACCATCTCTGACCTTTGTACATCTGCCACAGATTATTTGTGTTGGCCACTGTCCCTATGTGTGAGGAGAACATGAGCAGAAGGCTATGTTGAGTGAATACTATGTTTGTCTGAGCCCTAGCTTGCATATCTCCCCCAAAGTAGTGCATGTTTGTTCAACATTATTCTGATTACCCCTGAGCCGAGTCTACAGACAATGTGCATGTGGCTGTACACACATGTTTGACATGGCTGTCCCTACTTTGCAATGGTGCCACAGACCAGCACTGGTTAACAGTAAACAAGCCTGATGTGTGGCATATGTCCTTGCCAATCACATGTAGTATGACATGTCTTCTGCTGAAGTGTTGAATGACATGCATACATGTTTAACACAATGGTGTCCTTTCAAATATACAGTGAGGTAATGGTGTCCCAATACAGGGACGTGTTATACTAACATGGACCTTCAGCTGACACAATGTTGTCAGTCCACCCTACAGATATACAATGACATACTGCACATTGAGCTGATGTGTATAGCCATTGTAGGGTATCGTGTGGCTTCACTATTGCTATACAGTGTGAGTTACAGACACAGTTCATAGCCATAACTGTGTTCAGATACATTACATATCTAATGTGGAATGAGACCCATGTCACTGAGGTGCATACACACTAAACCCTACTGTGGAATGTGTGACACAGGTCACTGAAGGGTATACAGATGACACCCCTGCACATCTGCAACCATATTGCTGATGCCTGGTAACTATGCCCAGACATGGCTAACTTAGCAGTAGTCCATGTCCCACATGCTGTCTGTGTACCTCACACACATGAAGAGCAAGCATGACAGTGATGTCTGACACCAGCAAGGTGAATGTGCTGTATCTGTGGCCTGACGTGGTTGTATGTGTATGTTGTGCAGCACATGTATGTATTTGGATACTGTATAGGTGAATGCTTTCATGTTGTGACACACTCATGATGTTCAAGACATGTTATGTGGTGGTTTGATGTCATGCCTACACAAGCTGTGCATAGGCCTGTATGATGTTTAGTGTTTCACATCTGCAATATCACCATTACACAAAGGCCATAGTTGTATTGTGTCAGGCTAATGTACAACAGGATGTGCACACATGTACATCACTTCTACTGTGTGTGTTGCTTCATGTCTCTGGACATCCTCCATGGCCATGTGTAAACATGTTTTGTCCAATGGTTGTGATGGGCATCTATTTCACATGTCAGTGTTGTCCCATATGACATACACCCATAGATGTCATAAGCTCCACTGTGGTCAGGTTTATGCAGACAAAGGGTGGTATGTCTGGGATGTGAGCTATCATGTTTTGCAGGATAGTTAAGCAGTGTTGCAGTCAGTCCACTAAATGTCATGGACATGTCAGATAGCACATGACATTGTGTGACATTCATAGCAAGGGTATAATCCACAAGGGTGAATCCTGTGGGCTGGTCATATTCCAGCTCCAAACCATTTAGAGTGTGTGCACACATACGCTCTCTGTATAATACTGTTTGTATTTCCCACTTGTGTAATGCTGATCTGTAGTACATGTCCCTACAGTGAGCCACACTTCCACCATTGTATTCACAGCTGTCCACACATCTGGCAATGACAGTTTGTAAGTTTTATTGTAGGTGTTTTCTATAGTCTTCAATTATTCCACATAGATAACCACTGTGATGCATTGCAAGTCTGACCTGTATATATTAACAGGGCCACCATACATTATGTGTATGTGTGTTAAATGGCCACATGGCAGATATCATGCAATTAATATGATCTGTGCATTATCGAGCCTGATAAATAATAACAATCTCACCTGCAACAGGCTGCTGTCGCTGTGAAATTCCAGAGGTACCTAAATAGGAGGGTTACAGCAGTAAGATCATTATCCGTATCTGTGTGATAACTACAGGGGGCAATGTACATGTTAGCACATAAGCCAGTACAATAGACTATACTAATGAGTATGCACATCTGTGCATACATAGAGTAGAAAACTATGGTATGTGGCATGTGTGCATACACGCCTTGCATATGATGTTACATTACATATTGTACAGTAACACATGTAACTATATGAGATATATTTGTGTTATATGTGTAGTAGTGCCTTACCAGGCAACTCCAGGCTCAATGGTTGTGAGACACACACCTCCACAATACCAGCTAAAGCATGTGGATGGAGTTCTGCAGGTGTCCCCAGGATGGCCAGTAGCTCCTCGGTATGTGTGAGTGGGGGCTGGGGGAATGGCACCCCACCTGTTGCACCTTGTTCCTGGGTGATTGCATTTGCATGCTGTTTCACCCATCTAATGATGTTGGTGCAGTGTTGGTGCACCTGCTGATAGGTGCAATTGTGGCCGCCAACATAATTTACCCTACTGCGCAGTTCCTCCCACTGGGCATCCCGCTGCTGTGCATCCTGTGGCACATGGCTGAAGAGTGTTACATGGTTGTCAAGGAGGTATGGACTGAGGACCTTATCCTCCAAGTGGGTGTATGGTGGTAGCCTGGCATGTGGCATACCTGGAAGACGTAATGATGGAGACAGGTCACAGTAACTCACAGAGAAGTACAGAAGTACAGCTGAACATACATGTGTATCACATTTATTAAGATTACAAATATGTATTTGCAAATCTACATGACACTAATGCCACTGCCATGTTTAACTCACACACATTTGACACATACTGGCGATTTGATGTTATCACCATATATGTGTGTGTCAAGTGATGACATTGCTAATACTCCATGTGGATGTTGTCTTGATGTGGGCATGTCTGTTTGCCTGTACCTGTAGACCTTAATGCTGTGTATATGTCACATATATAGTCATACACAGCCTTGAGGGACATGACCTGGGACCCTGCAGACTTGATCACGGAAAGTATTACATGTATGTGTTTTGCCATATACATCTACATGGCACTTTACAGCAGTTTAGCATCCTGCCATGTATTACCTGTGTTGCACATGTGAAACACATGGGACAATGGCTAGCTTGATGGTATTTGCAGGGTTGGATATCAACTATAGCATGTATGGTCATAGTGAACTAGTAGGCTATATGCCCTGGGCCATTTATGAGCCTAGGCTGAAATGTTACCTAGCTGTAGCCAACAGACAGTTAAGTTACAGTGGCCAGTTCAAGCAGTGCCACAGAACTGATCCACAGGGTTACTGATATATTTGCCATGCGGTCATCACACCATGTCTCAAAGAGGGGCAATGTGCAGCTTTGCTGGACAGGGATGCATAGTATGGCAGGAGTATGTAAAGTGCATTTGACAGGGTTCTGTCAGTCATGTTGTGATCCTTGTACTAGAAATGTGGATATCCATGAAGTATGTGTTTATTTAGAATCAGTATGTGTAAGTGTAGCATGTCCAACATCTCTGTGTTGGACATGGCTTTATTCAGGGTAGGCATCATGCTACATAGTGGAGCTAGGGATTGGGAAGACCAGTGTAGGCCATCTGAACATGGCCAATACCCCTTAAAGAAAATATGTGATCTATTATGGGTCACTTGAGTGGTGAGTATGATGGCACCCTGTCATGATTAGAGGTGCTACTTATGACTACCTGACTGGTGTGGTGAAGTAACTATCATAGGAAAGATTACTGTCCAGCTGCATCCCATACACACACAGTTTCCATTATGTTGACCAGGTGATAGTTCATGGGTACAGGGTTTTTAACACAGGGGATGACAATGCAATACTTAGCTGTTAGATTGTGGCCATATGTCACACACCACATGTCTGGCCCACAAAGGCCCTTCTGTATGTTGCCTGCAGCAGTCATTGAGTCAACTATTGCTCCTAGTTCATAGTAATTTGCAAACTTCAATAGGCAGATGCCTTCTGTGTTAGTCTGTGTGGTATAGATAACATATTGGAAAGGCTCACCCAGACTCTGCTACACTTTGCTGTGAGGGACAGGTTGGTTTGCTTTTTATTTGTTGTATTTTGTATTGGTTTATTGCCTTTTTATATTTTGAGTGCTGTGATTTGTTTTCTTTACCTTGTGTTTTGCTTGTGTTCTGCTTTTAACTGCATATTAAAACTTCAAAAGACACCACAACTCTGTTATTTGTGAGTCAGACAGAAATTAGAACTGATCAATTAAGAAGTCATACATAAGATAGAAGAAGTCACTTAAGGTTAATCATTTGTGAACTGAGAGGGTGGAGCTAGGAACTAAACCTTCTATTTAAGGGGAAAAAATAAAACATTTCAGAGCTTTATTGGAAAGGCTCACCCAGACTCTGCTGCAGTTTGCTGTGAGGGAAAGGTTGGTTTGCTTTTTATTTGTTGTATTTTGTATTGGTTTATTGCCTTATTATATTTTGAGTGCTGTGATTTGTTTTGTTTTCTTTACCTTGTGTTTTGCTTGTGTTCTGCTTTTAACTGCATATTAAAACTTCAAAAGACACAGCAACTCTGTTTCTTGTGAGTCAGGCAGAAATTAGGACTGATCAATTAAGGACTCATACATAAGATAGAAGAGGTCACTTAAGGTTAATCGTTTGTGAACTGAGGGGGTGGACCTAGAAACTAAACCTTCTATTTAAGGGGTAAAATAAAACATTTCAGAGCTTTATTGAAAAGGCTTACCCACACTCTGCTACACTTTGCTGTGAGGGAAAGGTTGGTTTGATTTTTATTTGTTGTATTTTGTATTGGTTTATTGCCTTTTTATATTTTGAGTGCTGTGATTTGTTTTCTTTACCTTGTGATTTGCTTGTGTTCTGCTTTTAAATGCATATTAAAACTTCAAAAGACACCACAACTCTATTTCTTGTGAGTCACTGTCTTTCTAGCTGCCTGCCTCTTATGTTAATTTGACCATATATCTCAATTCTTCTCTGCTTTCACTGGCTTGTGTGAGTAAGCACACAATTATCATTTTGTGTAATCACTCCCCTTGAACTATTTAAATTTATTGGCCATTCTACTGTATTCCATAGTACCAGAATACAAAAGTGATCACCCCCTTTCAATCTATCTTGTTGTTTTAAAAATGGTGACTCTCCACCAAAACTTAACTTTTTAGACAGGTAAAACATAAGTTACCTACTTTCACATCTAACTTCTCTAGTGCACACTGCAGTGTTTAGGATACACCATTTTTTTTTCATTTTACCTTTAAGAATCCCTGTGACTAGCACTTGCTCTAATACCTGCTGGAAAGCACTAGAAAGCCTTAAACTGATACAAGCACTCAACTCTCCTTATTAATAAGGAGAAATTAATCATAGGCACTAAACAGCCTATAATTAGTTTTCAATTATTAAGGAATTCCCAATATTATTCTAGCATGTCCAAAGGTCAGTTGTCAATCTCCTCTCCGGTCCAGCTGGTGAATCTGGGAATCTTGAGGCAATGTTACAACTGCCTCATGTATACAGACAACCCTCTCCTCCTCCCAACAAATTCCAACACATGTGAGAGATGCAACCATATAGCCAAACTGGAGGCTAAGCTCTCTCAACTCAGTACTGGCATAACCAGTCAGGAGGAGAAGGAAAGCACACTCACTACATTTCCAGTTTCACATAGATCTACCACGACAGCAAACCAAACACATAATCACACAAAAACATACTCGGAGGCTCTAAATAAAGATCTGCCGAAGCAGCAGAGACCTCCAAAGCAGACACCCAAGCAGCCGCTACCCCAAAACAAAACACGTGCAACACATATCTCACAAAGCCAGTGTGCCAAACAGTCACAGCCCTTAAGACTAAACAACACACCAGATACACTTGTAATAGGTGACTATCGTCAGGCACACTGACGTCCCGCTCACCAGGCTGAACAAGGAGAGGGTCACGGTGAGCAGCCTGTCGGGCGTTAGGATCCGCCACATAACACAAGCACTCAGGTCACTCCAAGGCAAGTACAAATATGACTCAGTCATTGTCCATGCTGGTGTGAATGACCTGAGACGTACCTCCCTGGATTACATGAAAAGAGACATAAAGGAGCTCTCTGAGCATGTAGCCCAGGCCGGTATGACCCTGACCTTGAGTAGCATCTTACCCTCACCAAGAATGATGCCACAATATGAAGACAAGATTATCAATTTCAACAATTGGCTTAAGTACTGGTGTCATTCAAAGGGGATCCAATGCCTGTCAGCTTGGGATGATATGCTGGACAAGCCACGATGCTTCGCTAGGGATGGCTTGCACCTGTCACCCCTGGGCTTTCGCATATTGGCAAAGGCTCTTGCTACCCCATAGTGCCTTTTTTAGGCAAGGCTCAAAAGACAAACCCACCTCCATAGGTATCACAAGGGATAAGAAACTAAGAGTAATGCTACTCAACACCAGAAGTCTAAACCTCAAGATGCACGCACTCGAAACTCTCCTTAGCATGGAGAACATCGATATCTGTGCAGTAACAGAAACCTGGTTCAGGGCTCCCGAGAGCACCCCGGCACTACCAGATTATACCTGATACCATGCTTTTCGGCCCCGAAACTTGGACCGAACCACAAAAGGAGGGGGAGTATCGATATTCATCAAAGATACCCACACCTCCAGGTTGGCGGCAAAGCACGAAGCATCAGAGATTATCCATGTGCAACTAACAGTGGGTAAAACTGCCTTCCAGTTTATAGCCTGCTACAGACCACCCTCCCAAACCCAGGAACCCCACTCGGCCTTCCTGAGAACACTGGAAAATATGAAGGTCTCTCCAAACACCATTATATTGGGCGACTTCAACTACCCAAACATAGACTGGGAGCATTACTCTAGCTCCAACACCCTAGCCCAAAGGTTCCTAGAATTTATAAACTCAAATGCTATGGAACAACTTGTTACCACTCCCACAAGAGGGAAAACATACTGGACCTGATCATCACCAACATGGGGACTCTATGCTCCAGACCAGAAGTGTATCCCTCACTGGTAAGATCAGACCATAAACTAATCTCACTGAATATTCACATCCCGACCCCAACCCCTGCCCAGAAAACCACAGTGAAAAACTTCACTAAAGCAAATTTCACACTCCTCAAAACTAAGGTGGAATCCTTCAAAGCCCCGGCCTGTGGAAAATACGCCCAGACCGCAGAATCCTTTATAAACGCATTCTATGAACACCTTCAGGAATGCATGGCTCATCGATCCCAAATAAAACCAAGACCCAATCCTCCAAAGGCAGGCGTCCTGTCTGGTGGACCCCATCCATAAACAAACTATACAATAGAAGGAGGAAGCTACTAAATGATAGAGCAAAATCCGAAAAGGGAAGGCATCACTGATCAGTATTAGCAAAAACTACGGGCACACATAAAATTGTCTAAGGCCAGCTTCGAGAGAAAAATTGCACAGGACACTAAGGATAATCACAAGGCTTTCTTTAGTTATGTTAGGAACCTGGGTGGTAATTCCCAGATATGCTCAGAATTAGTCCAAAATGACAAAAATACACGAACCCACAGACATTGCCAACATCCTAGCTGACAGGTTCAGTGCAAACTCCCCCCCTCCCCACCAAAGGGCAAATATCTATCCCAGCAGAGTGCTGCCCCCCTGACATCTCAGACGCTAAGGTAAGAGCCGCCCTCTTCAAAGCAAAAAACCCAGAATCAATGGAACCAGATGGTGTCCCGGGCTGCGTCCTACATGAACTCCAAGAAGAGCTAAACCCAAACATAAAACTACTGTTCAATCTCAGCCTTACTACAGGATATGTGCCCAAAGAGTGGCGTACAGCAACAGTGGTCCCTCTCCATAAAGGTGGTTCCTCAACGGATCCTGGAAACTATCGCCCCATAAGCCTGACTAGCTTGGTCTGCAAAGCTATGGAAAGGATCATCATGGACCTCATAAATAAAGATATTGGGGACCTACAAACACTGGATCCTACCCAGTTCGGCTTTGTTAAGGGCAGATCCTGCCTCTTAAACCTGGTTGATTTCTTTGAAACAGTCACCAAGGCCATTGGCGAGGAAGGTGGTCCACACAGCCTACCTGGACCTCGAAAAGCCTTCGATACAATACCCCACTTGGGCATTATAGATAAGCTCACCAGCTTAAATATAAACCCCTATGTCACTAGATGGATTGCAAACTGGCTCAAGGACAGAACCCACATGGTTAGAATTGCTGGAGCCAAGTCAGACTCCAAACCAGTTACAAGTGGTGTCCCACAAGGCTCAGTCCTGGGACCTCTCTTGCTCGGTATATATTTCTCAGAGGTACAGGCCAACACGGAAGGATCAGGCTGCCCAAGTTCGCAGATGACTGCAAACTGGGCCATAATCGACTATCCAGCCGACACAAGCATCCTCCAAAAGGGCCTCATAGAAACAGACAACTGGTGCCAGAGCCATGGCCTCAAGCTAAATGCCAAAAAGTGTATAGTCATCCCCTTTGGCAAAACAAAGTGCCACAAATTACCACATAGGTGGAAATCCATTAAGTACAGAAGAAGTAATTAGGGACCTAGGGACCCAAGTTGATAGCAATCTCTCATTTGACAACCACGTGGCCAAAGTGGTTAGAAAAACATTTTATATAGCCCACCTAATCATGAAGGGATTCACATCTAGATCAGGAGGTCATCGTGCCTCTTTACTCATCCCTCATCAGGCCCATAATTGAGTACAATGCCCCTTTGGGATGTACCTTACCAGACACCTGCAGCAACTGGAAAGACCCAAAAGTACCTCACCAAGAGGATCAAAGGGCTCAAACAGATGCCATATGCTGCCCGGTTAAAGAAACTCCAGCTCTACTCAGTGGCATACCGCCTGTTCAGAGGCGATCTGTGCCTGGCGATGAAGCCATGTCCAACCCGGAATTAATGGACATGCTGCACCTCAGAAAATCCAAATCCCATCGAGCTACACACGCTTGAGACTTGAACCTCAGCACTGAAATAAATAGGACATGCTGGAGGACAGATTAACCCAGAGGCTCCTTCACTCTGGAATAAAATCCCAGTCCAGGTTAGGCAGAGTCCCTCATTGACTCTCTTCAAGAGGAATCTTGATGAGTGGATGGGAGATCGTAGGTTTACCCCGGGTATCACTTCTGTGTCACTGTTAGACAGAGGCACAGTATACTAACCTCGAAAAAGGGCATAGCAAAATAAATTTAAAATGGGTGGCAAAAGCCAAACACATTCTGGCTAGGCTTATAAATGCCCTAGGGCAGATAGCCTAGTATGAACCTATGAACCTATGAACCTATTGCAAAGTACCTTGCTAACGTAAGGGAAAACAGCTCCTGTACTTTTAAAAAAAAGCACCAAACCAGGCATGTCCAAGGGTCAGCTTCCGTTGATTTCTCCTGTCCACCTGGTGAATCTAGGCATACTGGGGCAATGCAGCAATTGCCTCATGTACACAGACAACCCTCTCCTCTTACCACCCAACACTACAATCTGTGAGAGATGCACTTACATAGCCAAACTGGAAGCAACACTCTCTCCACCCAAGATTGTGCTAGACAGTCAAGAGGAGAAGGTTAACACCCGCACTACACCTCAAGTAACACATAGCCCTTCTAAACTCACACCACCAACACCCACACATAGCAACACTAAATCCATATATGCGGAGGCCCTTAACTTTAACCTGCCCAAGCAACAAGGACCTCCGAAGCTGAAATGCAAACAAACACCAATCACAACCAAAGTGTCACATAGCTCACAACACCAGTGTTCCACCCAGCAACAGCCCCTAAGGCAAGACAACGTACCTAATGCTTTAGTCATAGGTGACTCTATAGTCAGGCACACTGATGTCCCACTCACCAGACTGAACAAGGAGAAAATTACAGTGAGCTGCCTGTCGGGTGCCAGGATCTGCCACATAGCTCATGCATTCAAGTCACTCCACAACAAGTATAAATATGACTCTGTCATTGTCCATGTTGGAGTGAATGACTTGAGACGTACCTCCCTGGACTACAAGAAAAGTGACATGGAAGAGCTCTCAGATCATGTGGCCCAAGCAGGTATGACCCTAGCCCTGAGTAGCATCCTGCCTTCGCCCAGAATGATACCACAATATAAGGACAAAATGATTGACTTCAACAATTGGTTAAGCGTCTGGTGTCAATCAAAGGGGATCCAGTATCTGTCTGCCTGGGACAACATGATCGACAGACCACGATGCTTTGCCAGATATGGTCTGCACCTGTCGCCCTTGGGATTCAGGTTACTGGCTAAGGCTCTTGCCACCCCTATAGTGCCTTTTTTAGGCAAAGTTCAAAGGACAAAACCACCACTGTAACAGGTACAAGCATGCAAAATCTGAAGGTAATGCTACTCAATGCTAGAAGTCTAAACCTCAAAATGTACTCTCTCAAGGCACTCCTAAAAATGGAGTACATCGATATCTGTGAAGTAACTGAGACCTGGTTCAAGCTCCAGAAAGCACCCCTGCAATACCAGGCTACAACTCTTACCACACTTTTCGGCTACCATACCAGGATTGAAACACTAAAGGGGGAGGAGTGTCCATATTCATCAAGGATATTCACACCACCAGGTTAGTTGCCCAACACAATGTGTCTCAAATTCTCCAGGTGCAACTAACACTAGGTAAGACTACAATCCAAATTGCAGCTTGCTACAGATCCCCCACCATGACCCAAGATTCGCACTACACCTTTCTAAACATACTGGAAAATATTAATATACAACCAAACACCCTAATACTGTGTGATTTCAACTACCCTGCCATTAACTGGGAAAACTACTTGTGCACCAACACCTTTGCCCAATGGTTCTTGGAATTCATAAATTCCAATGCCCTGGATCAACTAATCCATAGTCCCACCAGGGGCTCCAATATCCTAGACCTGGTCATTACCAACATGGGAAATCGATGCTCCACACCTATGGTCACCCCCTCGTTGGTCAGGTCAGACCATAAGCTAATCACCCTTAACATCCACATCCCACCCCCACCCCGCAGTAAGGAAACTTCCATAAAAAACTTCTCCAAGGCCAACTTCATGCTACTCAAGTCAGAAGTTAGAAACTTCATGACACCCATGCAGACAGGAACTGAAAGTTCGACTGCTGAGTCCTACACTAAGGCACTGTATGAGCACATCCACTCATGCATGAATCGTGCCATCCCAAATAGAACCAAGATGCTCTCCTCTAAAAAAAGGAAGCCAACCTGGTGGTCCTCTGCCATAAACAAACTTTACAACAAAAGGAAAAAATTGTTGCAGAAAAGAGGAAAATCCGAGGATGCAACAATCTCCCTTACCAGCCTCAGTAAGAAGCTGAGATCCCTCATAAAATCCTCCAAAGCTATTTACGAAAATAATATTGCCAAAGATTCCAAAGACAACCACAAGGCATTCTATAACTATGTCAAGAATCTAAATGGCAATGTTCAGATCTGCTCTGAGCTACAACAGAATGGCATTAAATATACTGATCCCAAGGATATTGCCAGTATCCTGGCAGATCGATTCAGTGCCAACTTCACCCCCATCTCACCCCCTAAATGGCCCATCTCAATACTGGAAGATTGCCAAATTCCAGTAATAATGGCCACACAGGTAAAAAATGCACTCTCCAAAGCTAAGAATACAGCATCCATGGGACCAGATGACATCCCGGGCTGTGTACTACATGAACTACAAAATGAACTGTCACTTCACCTAAGTGTCATATGTAATCATACTCTCACCTTAGGCTCCGTGCCCACTGAGTGGAGTACAGCTGCAGTCATTCCACAAGGGGGGATCCACCTTGGATCCTAGGAACTACCACCCCATCAGTCTGACGAGCCTAATCTGCAAGGCCATGGAACGTATTATCATGGAACTTATAAACAACGACACTGGCAACCTTAAAACACTGGACCCCACCCAGTTTGGGTTCATGAAGGGCCAATCTTGTCTCCTGAACCTTATTGACTTCTTCAAATCAGTCTCCAAAGCCATGGACGAGGGTAAGGCAGCCTATCTGGACCTCGCCAAGGCCTTTGACACCATCCTCCACTCTGGAATCATAGATAAACTTACTAAATTGGGGATTAATCCCTACATCACTCGATGGGTTGCCAACTGGCTTACCGACAGAGCCCACACTGTAAAAGTAGCTGACTCCAAATCCAGCTCCAGTCAAGTGACAAGTGGAGTAGCTCAGGGTTCAGTCCTCGGACCTCTCTTGTTTGGCATCTACTTCTCTGAAGTACAGGCCAACACTAAGGGACTCTGGCTAACAAAGTTTGCAGATGACTGCAAATTGGGAGCCATTATTGAATCCCCAAATTATGTGGATACTCTGCAAAAGGGCCTTGCAGAAACAGATGCTTAGTGCCAGAGCCATGGGCTCAAGCTCAATGCCAAGAAATGTATAGTTATCCCCTTTGGGAAAAAACATGTACCCATGAACTATCACATAGGTGGCAGTACACTAAACACCGAAAGTGTGATAAGAGACTTAGGGACACAGGTGAACAGTGGTCTCACCTTCAATAACCACATTGCCACAACAGTCAGGAAATCCTTCTATGTGGCACACCTCATCAATAAGGGCTTTTCATACAGAAAAAAGGAGGTCATTGTCCCACTGTACTCATCCCTCATTAGACCCATTATAGAATACAAAGCCCCATTTGGTATGTGCCTCTCAAGACATCTACAACAACTGGAAAGGCTGCAGAAATACCTCACTAAAAGAATCACAGGCCTAAAGCAGATGCCCTATGCTGACTGCCTTAAAAAACTCCAGCTATACTTTGTTGCATATCATCTACTCCGAGGCGATCTCTACTTAACATACAAGGCCATGTCAAACCCAGAGCTGTTGGACATGCTACACTTAAAGAAATCCCAATCCCTCAGAGCCACATGCTCCAGGAATCTAAATCTTGTCATCACAATAAATAAAACATGCTGGAGGGATATGTTCCTGACCCAGAGACTCCCCAGACTCTGGACTAGACTGCCCATACATGTCAAGCAGAGCACCTCGTTGGCCCTCTTCAAAAGGAACCTTGGTGTTTGAATGGGAGAAAGGAAATTCACCCCAGGGATCACGTCAGTCACCCTGCTAGACAGGGGTCCAGGGAAGTAAATAGTGTGGTAAGAAATAGCCAGGGAAATGTTATGGCTAGGCTTGTATAGGCCCTAGGGCCGATAGCCTAGTAGCAACCTATGAACCTATGAGGGGGAGTACCAGGAATTAACCTTGTATTACTGTAGCTGGCACTGGTTTGATGTGCGTGTATTAGTCAGACACCTTCTGTAGTGTTGGTTCTGCCAGCAGTCTAGTTGCCAACCACTCCTGTGACATAGGAATATACACCTAGTTTACTGAGTGCAGCTGGAACACAGTATGGGTGATGGTGCCCTAAGACCTGGCAAGGTCATGATATGATGTGTGAATAAACCTTACTGTCATCTACATCTGTACTGACTACATCAAATAGGTTGATCAAGGTTCATGGTCTTAGAAACCAGACTCAGCAGGGTAGTAGTGCACTATTTCCCATTATCAGTGGTGTCTCCCCCTTTGTGGGGTGTGATAACTGTTGCTGTGCAACATTCAGTGTGTGCACAGCCTGACATGAAGCTATGATTGAACATGATGTGCATGTGGAGAGCAAATTGTTCTGACATTTGTGTAGGATACACCCTGGGATGTTGACAGGTCCCATGCAAGCTGTATGTATGGCTTTAGAGAGTGCAGCTTGTACTTGCATAGTTGTTATTACAGGGGCTCTGTAGTGTACATGGATATATAAATATGTGTACCTGTTGGGGGGGAGGTAAATGTGGGTTTAGGTTATCAAAGACTCCATCTGGATGAACAGGTGCTATTTCAGTAGGTGCAGTACCTCTCATGCCATAGTGCTGTGAAGCATGGCAGGTCTTGTTGTTGCCATTACGATTCATGACACAGCTATAGAATGCTCTGTGGCTGGCCTCATAATATGTGGCTGATTAGTTTCACAGTAGCTTTGTGTGGTTTTATATGGTGTATCTGCATCTTACTGAGGCTGAACAGGGATCACCTCCACTCATGTGTGTTCACTTTTGCAATGGTTACTACCTTATGTGGTGCAGTTTAAGACAGGGTACCACCAGTTTGCCTTCCTGTTTGTGTTTGGTTGAATCTTGGTTCTGTTTCAATGGCACAATTACTGCACTTATGTGAGTGTTTAAAGTGCATTTGTGTAGGATTCAGCATTTGCACATGCATTGTCCATCTACATGGGTGCCATGACTGTCACCACTTTGCTCTTAAGAAGCATAACATTGGCTTTAGAGACTGACTAAGGGTAGCATACTGTTAGCCCTGTTTGTGTGACTATGGTGATCCAGATCATTGGGGTCAATGAAATCCAATATGCATTGAGCACAGGTGTTGGTACATGAGGAGTCTTCCCAGTTCATAATGGGATAGTTGGGAATAGCCATTATTATGGTTTTCTGTCTCAAACCTAATATTCCCCATTACAGAACAATACGACAGTTGGGAATTCTGAGGCATGGTGGGTGATCATTCGCAAGGTGCAATTTGGATTCCGCTTTGGCACAAAGGTAGTTGCTCAGCATACTGCATCTGAAGTTATGCAAGTGCAACTAGCATGGGGGTGTACATATCCTTCAGGAATATGGACACACCAGTTGGCCCGTGTGTTCCAATAAAGGATAATGGCCAAGAGGTGAGGTACGTGTTATAACATGGTCATGCAGGGGTGCTCTCCAGAGCATTGAGCCATATCTCAGTCACTGCACAGATATGTTCTCCATGTTAAGGATTGACGTGAGTCCATATTGAGTTTCTGAAATGTATCATTGAGTAGTGAGACCCGCAGTTTATTTCTTGGCTGTCCCTGTTACAGCACTGGACTTTCATTGGAACTTTGCATGATGAAGGCACTATAGGGGAAGCATGAGCCCTAGCCAGTATCCAGATTCCCAGGGGGTGACAGGTGTAGGCCCTGTCTGGCAAAGCATCATGGTCTGTCAACCATGTTATCCCAGGGAGAGAGATACTGGATACCCTTTGAATTACACCAGTACATTAGACAATTGTGAAATACAGTCCTTTTGTCCCTGTACTGCAGTATCATTCTGGCCAATGGCAGAATGCTACCCAGGCCTTGGGACATACCTGCATGGGCTACAAGACCTGACAGTTCCTACATGTGTGTTTCCATGCAGTCCAGGCTACTGCATCACAGGTCCTGCACAACAACATGGAATATGCCAGAGCCATGTGTATAGTTCAAAAGGTGGTCTGAGTGTGTGAGTATGTGGCTAATCATGACAGACAGGCAGCTGACAGTATGTTTGCCCTCGTATAGCTTGGTGTGTAACATAGTGCTAGAGTTTGCATTCACAAATGAGTACTGTTGGGCATGTTTCTGGCCACATGTTCTGAGGTGTGGCACAATTATGCAAACTATGTCATACAGGTTTTGGATTTTGTTGTCTGTCTATTCCAGCTTGGTAGGTCTCTTGCTTGGCCAGATACTTAGAAGCCTCTGTGAATGTGTGTGATTTCTGGTGGTATGTGTGGGTGTCCTTACTGTGTTCTGGTAAGGATATGTGTCGGTTGTGGTGATGAGATGCATGTGTTAACCTACACTTCATTACTGTCCAGTCCAGTTATGGCTGTAGACTGGACTGCCTTCCAGCTTACCCCTGTAGCTGCATCCCAGACAATGTGTGGGGTGTGGTGTTAGGTGGGTTTGGCAGTGTACATGGCCTAGAGATTATATTCCCCCAGGATGGCCACATACACAAAGCTGACATTAGTAAACACCAGTACCTGACTAGTGGACATGTCTGTATGAGCATTCAGCACTCCAAGTACCAAGTACTGTATTTAGCTTACGTATTGATTATGAAGATGTTTTAGACAGTGATGCTCACAAGTAAATATTTGTGTTATGGACATGACAACACTGGCTATTACAGAAACATACTATATACCTTTAGCAGCAATCCTCCTCTGAGGAGCACATCACATCCTGATAGTTGATTACAGATGATGCAAGTGTCAACAGGTCTGTGTCCTTTTCTGGGTATATACTCACATATTCACCAGAACCATGAGCTCTGTTGGGCACAGACACCCACTCCCCAAACTGAGTCAAGTATCAATAGACTCTGCTGCCAGTATCAACATGATCAGGATATAATCAGATAGTGTAAGCCATCACCTATGAAGCAGCTATTACACATGGGTAGCAGTCTCCTACAGCTTACACTCCTACTGCAGATGTTACACTGGAGTTACAGATGATATGCAACTTGTTTCATTACCAGTACTGTGCACAACTTGCATACAGTATTTGCAAGCGGCTGTTCGGTTGTCAATGAGAGGTTAGGCTACACAAACCTGAAAGTTCAACCAATGTTTCTCTACTCTCAATATCCACTCTATTTAGGTGTGCACATAGCCATTTGGGCCAGCCCTGTAACAAGGGTCACTACACATTTACATAACATGTACACATGCACAGCTTTAATTGCTTGCAAATGGTACTAGTGAGGTGGATATTACATGTCTTATGTGCATGGATAGTTACCTAGCTCTTCCAATTTTCTTTGCTATCATGCTGCTAAACTGTCAGATGAATACAAGTCATATGTATCCTGTTATTGAGTATTGTAATCACCAATAGACATAACTAATGTTTGCATAACATAACAAAAATGCTATGTAAAGTGGAATACAGCTCTGCCTAAAATATTGTACATTACAGTTATTGGCACAATGTCCCACAATGCAAATCATATTTGCACAGTAAGCCCACCTTTGACATGTTCATCTCACTAATACACCCATACATATATCTACTGTTACATTATATCAACATATACTATCCCCTGTTATAGCACATACTTGTTGGACCAACCCTGACACTGACAGTGGCTGGAAAAGAATTGGTGAATTCCAAGCCTATATATATCATCCCTTGTGGTGTATGAGGAGTTTGCCTTGTGACCTACAGCAGAACACACATAGAATACTACAAGCCTTACTACTGCTCAACAATACATTGCTACAATATAGCTATTTCCACTATATGCATTGATTACACTGTAATTATTACAGAACAGGTACTACATACGCAGACATACTAAATGTTATACATACCTTCTTAGTAAATGGAGGTGTTATGGACTGGTATATTAATCATTTTCGGTTTTTGTTTCGATCTTCTGTTGGGTATTTTGTACTATTCTGCAGATAGATACAGATGGTTTGAATGTGTGACAAGGCATCCTTTTATAGTTAGAGATCAGTAACATGTGCTATCCTGATCACCAAGTGGTGTTCCACAGTAGTTAATTACATGCACATCAGCTGTGCAGCTACTCCCTTAGCCAATACCATGGCAACAGTGGAGTATAACTGAGTACTCCACTTGGGCATTGTCCCTTTGCTTTACTTGTGAGGAAGACAGCCTGGAAGTGTTGTTTGAAATCTATTGCAACAGCTGTATGGAGACAAACAGAAATATATTGTGTGTAATGCCTAGAAGATTTGGTCTACTTGTGAGTACTGCTGTTATATTTCTGAACATTGCTACTTGTGCAGGGTTTGTCTGTACCTAATACTTCTGCATATGTTTCAGTCTGGCCAGGATGTTTGACCAGCTCATGGCTGTATGGCTATGCATATAATGTTAGGGGGTTTACAGTGTGCTCACCAGACATCTTTAGTTTGGTGTTAATGTATATCATACTGTGATGATAATCAGTAATTGGTAACACTTCCTGGTGTAATTACTTTTCAACCCTCTGAAACAGGATTAGTTCAAACAAACTCTGTAACATTAGCAGCTGTTCCATTGTATAACAGCAACTATTTCACATAGGGCCATGTTAGTGTGTCTCTGCCAAGGTATATTAAGGTTTCAGCAGATGTACAGTGGGTGAATAATTGGTTATGGTATGACAGTATGTATTGTAATTAGTTTGGATTTTGGGGAGATGTTGGTGGGTGTACATAGCAGATGTAGGTGTGCAGGAACTGCTTTTATACGTATTCTATATGTGTGTGGGGGTTCTCTCTCTATGTGAACACCTATCCCTTAGTGGACTAATACTATAGTAATTGCAGGCTGATTCATTAAGGCACTGTTAAATGCTTCCTGTATAGCATGCAGATATTATTAGTCCTTGAATCCTTTTGGCAATACATCAGAATGTAATAAAGTTTTGCTACATGAATGATGTTTGTGTATTTCTGTCATGGATATTTGCAGTCATTGTAGTTGTGTTGGTGACTAACCCTATTTGGCTCATGTCCATAGAACATATTTGTAATTGTGTATTGCCATATACTCTTCATATGTTATGTTCATATTGTTTGGGGGGTGGCAGAATGTGTGATTGCTCTGGTACATGTTATACTCAGATTTGAACACTTCAAATGCTGTATACACACATGTATGTATATATATATATATATATATATATATATATATATATATATATATATATATATATATATATATATATATATATGTATAGAGATATAGCTATAGATATATAATATATATTATTGCATACGTTTATATGTACCTCTGTAGATGCGTGCATGTTTTTAACCTATCTATATATCTATATATATATATATATATATATATATATATATATATATATATATTTCAACATGTATCTCTCTCTCTCTCTCTCTCTCTCTCTCTATATATATATATATATATATATATATATATATGTGTGTGTGTATATATATATATATATATATATATATATATATATGTGTGTGTGTGTGTGTGTGTGTGTGTGTGTGTGTGTATATATATATATATATATATATATATATATATATATATATATATATATATATATATATATATATATATATATATATATATATATATATATATATATATATATATGTATAGCATATACCTTTCATTGGGTACATGACGGATTGTCCTATTTCCAGACAATCCTCCCTTTTGTGTTTTAACCTGTCTGAATACACAACTGGCATAGGTACACATCTCAGGTAGCTTAGTGGTAGGTTACTCTGAGGATGGTGTACATGGTTGCAGGTTCTAATACTGGATGTGATTATTTTACCTCTCAGAACAGGCACGCGTAGGGAAAGTGTGATTAACGCACATTTAAGCAGTTGTAAGCAGGTTTGCCCATGGTCTGCGCAACGTTAAGCAAAGGTTAAACCTGTGAAGCGCTTATACTTTTAACTGTGTTTAAGCGCCACTTTTCCATCATGCAAATCCATGCAAAACAACTTAAACATGCTTTAATCTACCTGCATTCAACAGCCCTTATTCTGGCCCTTAAAATAAATTAACAGTCCTTGCAGGTCATGAACTGGGGCCATGAACACACAGTCACTGACTTTACCACTAAGGCATCTGAGATATGTGCAAATCTTATGGTGTTTGGAATATACATTTTACTACAAGCATTCCTCACTATTGAAAACAAATGTGACAGTCAGTTGGTGCACATATGTATGATACATGTTAGTGTTCATATGTTTGTGGAATTAAGTGTTGCAATGTGACCTGGCAGGGTGTATTATGGATGAGAATGGTTCTTGTTTTGTTTCTTATTTATATTGTCCCAATACTCCATGTATACCCCTCCAGTTCACATATTGAACATCCAACCCAGGCTCTCCTTGATGCATGATTTCATTACCCATCACTCCTCCCCCACCACAAACTCCACATACAGAACAACCATCCCTTCAATGGTGAATTAAGTTAATATTAATAGTTATAATACCAGAGCTGCATGTGTTTTGTGTACACTTCAATTCCTTTGGATTGCTTCTGTGTCACAAAGTGTGTTCATAGATGTTTATATATATATATATATATATATATATATATATATATATACATATATATATATATATATATATATATGTATGTATATATATATATATATATATATATATATATATATATATATATATTTCTATGTGCAGACAGCACTGACATGCATATATATATATATATATATATATATATATATATATATATATATATATTTTATATTAATTTATAGCAGTTATATATATGTAGACTTGTATATGTTTATTAACAAACTACAGTTCATTACAATATACGGTACATATATACACAAAGTGACTGTCCCATTTGTGGTTAGTACTGTGGAATGCCTATAGTATAAGGTGTAGTCTAAAGACCATGACACATGTATACAGCTCAAATGGCTTAGTGGTAAGTCCCATGACTATTGTATGCGTGGTCCAGGGTTCAACACCTGCGATGCTTTAAAAATGTGTTTTACTCCAGAATAAGGTTCATTTAAGCGGTTGTAAGCATGTTTAAAAGTGTTTGTGCGACATTAAAGTAGCAGTTAAGCACACTTTAAAACTTATAACCTGTGCGCGCATGCATGGCCACATCTGCTAACTACTCAGGATATATATATTTCAGTGAAGTAACATCTCACTATGTGCTTACATAACATTACATTCTCTGTTAACTTTACCCTCCAGCACACATGGGTGTTTCAAATGTTTATTATACTGAAGACTACTACCTAGATATGCAAGCTGTGGTTAAGGTATACTTTTTAACATAAAAAACATCTCTGACTTTATTAGGATTTGAACCAGGAATGCACAGATACTATGCAAATGCTGTAACCATTACACTATTGACATTAACATTGCTTCTGCCTATTTCCTATTTAGATGATTTCTATGTGTAAGCTAGGCTAAGCAAAGGGCGGAGGCGCCCAAACCCACTGAGCTTCACTTACTCTTGAAATAAAAACATAACGAATGAAATGAGAGACTATAAATTAAATTCTTAACTACATTAGTCATAGCCCCTCATTGACACACTTCATGAGAAACCTTGATGTGTGAATGGGTAACAGAATATACACCCCTGGGATCATGTGTCCCAGAACCATACAGCCAGGAGGTGGGGGAGTCCTTCCAGTTTTATAGCTGCAAGACCTGTTGGGGAAATTGAATGACATTGATGTTTCATGTTAACATGCCATCTTTAGATCATTAAGTGCCCCTATCACCCTCTGCCACCCCAGTCCTCAACTGCTTCCAGCAACTCTGCCTGGAATCACTTCATTGGCTATGTTTGACAGAGGCTCAGTTACTTCATCAAGGTAGGTTCCTAGGTGTTAATTAGTCATTTATACTCCAATTTCCCTGCTGCAGCATTTCCTTATTCTTTTCCTATATCCTTCCTGTTTCAGCTCCGGTGCACACCGCGCAAACCCATTTACTGAGCTTAAGCGCATTTTAATCTCTGTTCACATGCATACTCGGTTACCTTGTGTGCTCTCAGCTAAGCAAAGCTATAGCCAGTTCAACACACCCCTTTTCTGCAGCTTTGCTTAGCTACGCGACACCGGATTAGCAATGCTCCAATCTGCTTACAGCAAAGGTGACACACCCCTCTCTTGATGTCATTTCTATCTCAAGGGCACACCTCGGTGTTATAACGCTACACTGTGAGGTCCATCCTTACACCAGCAAGGAATCTGTGATTCACTATTACTCCTCTCATTTGTATGGCATTTCCTACTAATTCCTAGCTACCGCGCAAAACACTGTCACATCCCCTTAGCAACCCTGGCACCATGGTGTGGTGTAACATGCCTGCCATTGACTATTATAGGAAAATCATGATATATGTTACATTGCAGTTTTAGTCTATATTTTTCTATATTTCTTGCCACTGCCCTGCGCTTAAACTTCACGATAGTGCGAAAAATGAAATTAAATGTTCTTTTCATATTTTGTACATTTTTTTCCAATGGTTATATATTTAGTCATTGGCATATATTAATGATATAATACATGTGTTTGGCCTGCTGTCATGGCTCTGATTTTATGTTTGCAAAAATGTAAACCGTTTTTTATGGTTTACATTTCTGTATGCTTACAATACTTCTGCACCACTTTCTGGATCACTAAATACCTTCATTTGCATGCTACACTGCTGCAACTGGGGTAATTAGCATACAGGGGCCGGGAGCTGTGCGGGCGTAGCATACGCATGTAGTGCACATGGAAACAGCTCATACCTGGATCGCTCACTGGCCATATTTGGTGGTGGAACGCCAACGCTACGCCTGCACCTGGCGCAAGCTTCATGAATCCTGGGGAGTATTATTAGTAAAGTTGTTTAAACAGTACTCGCTGTGTAAGACAGTTTTTTAAAAAAAAAAAATGTTTCTGTACTTTTAGTACTTTTGTTTTCAGTGTATATCAAGATATAAATGCATATGAAAGATCTTGTTCAAACCCTAAAACTACTCATAAAGGTAAAACAAACAAATAAACATGCATTACAACATATAGGAAACAGCCATAAAACGTTAACATGGTTTTACAATAAGCATAGTAATGAATGTGTATACATAATTGAGTTTTTAGCCTTTCTAGGCTTAGACACCTTCATTTTTAAGGCAGGAAGAAGTGAAATATGATCATTCATACTAGGTGGGGTACAGGCATCCAGTTTTAACTGCCATATCATTTCTCTGTATTCTAACATATTCAACCAATCCCCACCCCTTTCACTACGAGCCACATTTTCCAGGACCCAAAACTTAAAATCTGCCTGTGTGCACACCAGACTATGCCTATACAGACCATTGGTTTCATCTTTTTCTATTGATGTCATAATTATGTTTGTACACATTTTGTCTCAAAGTACGTTCGGTTTTACCAATGTAATATGCCCAGAAATATTTGCAGTAAGTGAAATAGACCACCTATTTTGAATATGATTTTAGCTGATTTTAGGTTGGTACTTGAAAATATGGAGCTGGAGCTCAAAAATAATGTTTTGATTTTTTAGGGGGAGCTGTACCACCAACTAGATGGGGTTGCCATGGGTTCACCCTGTGTCCCCATATTTGCTAATATTGTTATGTTATATTGGAAAATCCATCATGTATTTGATGCCATGTATAAAGATTATATTTCTAGGTACTTTCATTTTTTGGACGATATTTTTTTTGTGTGGAAGTGACCCCTTGAAATGATTCCCAATTTTATTGAATTCTTGAATTCTACCACAGAATTTCTAAGTTTTACCCACAGAATAGGATTGAATAAAATTAATTACTTGGACATCTGCATAGAAAAAGACTTGAATAACAACAAATTTACATCTAAGGTTTATAGGAAAAGGTATTTCTCCAACTGTTACCTACACTACCAAAGTAGTCATCCCTATTTTCAGAAACGTAACATTGTGAAGGGACAGATGGTAAGAGTTGCAAGGGATGACGTCCAACAAGGATGATTTTATACAGGAGTTAGATTATGTTCATTCTCTTTTTTTAGAAAGAGGGTACCCGTATGATTTGATTAGACCCATAAAAGAACAAGTGCTACAAGGATGGGGAAATTTGTATATACCCTTACTATATGGGAACCTTTAATAAAAGAACAGGGTTTGGTTACAGGGACATCATCTGTTACACCCTATCTAGTAATGACCTTTGATCAAGATACATGATGGATAAAGAAAACCATAACTAGAGTATGGGGTATGTTTCAAAGAATGCCCAGCAGGTTAGACATATTTAACAGACAGTTGCGGTACAGTTATAAGAGAAATTATAGTCTTAAGCAAATATTAGAAATGAAGAAGAGCAGTACCATTAATGGGACAATAGCTAAAATGGGGACACATAAGTGTGGCAGGTGTTCCCAATGTACTTTTATGGCTAACTGTAAAAGTTTAGAAATGCCAAATATACCTTCTAGCCTTAAGACTTTGATGTACAATAGCTGTTATTCAAAATGGGTGGTCTATTTCACTTACTGAAAATATTTCTGGGCATATTACATTGGTAAAACCGAACGTACTTTGAGACAACATGTGTACAAACATAATTATGACATCAATAGAAAAAGATGAAACCAATGGTCTGTATAAGCATAGTCTGGTGTGCACACAGACAGATTTTAAGTTTTGGTTCCTGGAAAATGTGGTTCATAGTGATAGTGGTGGGGATTGGTCGAATATGTTAGAATATAGAGAAATTATATGGCAGTTAATACTGGATGCTTGTACCCCACCTGGTATGAATTATCATATTTCACTTCTTCCTGCCTTAAAAATGAAGGCGTCTAAGCCCAGAAGGGCTAAAAACTAGATTATGTATACACATTCATTGCTATGCTTATTGTAAAACCATGTTTACTTTTTATGGCTGTTTCCTATATGTTCTAATGGATGTTTTTTGGTTGTTTTATCTTTATGAGTAGTTTTTCGGTTTGAACGAGATATCTTGATATACACTGAAAACAAAATTACTAGAAGTACAGAAACTGTTTTTTTTAAAAACTGTCATACAGCAAGTACTGTTTAAACAACTTTACTAATAATTCTTTCTTTTTTTAATTCTAGTTCACTGGCACCATTTGCATAATTAATTAATTACTTAATTAATGTTTATTAATGTTTTATCCAATGGAAAATTAGTAATGTACTATAAAAATGATGTCGAGAAGGGTTCTTTTTATTCTGATGAAGTCTTCTGTAAGAAGATGAAAGTACTTAATCTGTTGGTTTAGTATCAGAACTATTTGTATTGTTTTTATTGCTTATCTTACTCTGGTGTCTACTTGCTGGAGAACTTAAACTTCAATTTTTATCCATGTGAACTGGTGTTTCTGCTGACACTATCATGCAGTCAAGTGTTGAGGAGGTATGGTAGGTCTGTAGGAGCTACCTTTACATACTCATGTGTGTGCTACAGGATGCAGCTTCTGCTGCCTAGAACACATGGGGGGAGTGTGAACACTTTGGAGGACAACAAGCTGTACATGTAACTGTGGCAGCTGTGGCAGTGCTGATATTATGGCAGAGCCAGGGTATGGGTACCCTTTACAGTCCAATCGAGGCATGTGGTTAAGGTACATATTTTATGGAACAGTACCAGTAACACAGTAGTAGGCAATATTTAGCTATGGTACATGGATATGTGAAGTGTGTCCCTACCTGCAGGACTTTGACTTGCAAAACTGGATAGTAGTTCATTAATTAGCAGTAACATGTGCAGATAAAAATTGCATGACTCAATCATTTACTGCTGTCTTCACAATAATGTAATTAAACTGCAACACAAGACTGAATTTGAACCCAGGACTGTATGTGGCAAAATATAGTGCATGGAAAGCATGTAACAGACAGAGCTACTGAGTCACTGCTACAGCAAGTTTATTTACAAGGTATATATGTGCAGACATACAGGCTGTGACACACATTGTCTGCATCCATCTGTATGTGCATGGCTTTCCATGGCTGTATTTCTGCACCAGGCTCCAAATTGAACATGCTCTTTGCCATTGATGTCTTAGCAGGTGTCTTTCTCCATGTTGCTGATACAAGGGCACTTTTACCTACTATCACATGGCTCAGTTACATCCATGTTTATGTCTTTGGCTGTCTAGTGGTGTATTAATGCATCAGAGTCAAAGGTACCCTCCCATTGTTTCCCATGAATTTTTAATTCAAATTTGCTCAGTGCGGTGCAGCGCGCAGCTCCTCTGAGACATGCCTAATGACTGTAAGTGGCAGTCACTATGTTTTGATGAAAACATCTGTGACGATTGGGGAAAGATGGGCAAAGACTGCCAGCCTAGTCAAATAGAATTTGATATATAATTCTGGCATTTGTAAATAAATGTAAAATATAGGCTTGTGTCTTTAAATGAAAGGAAAACACTGTAAAATGTGAACTTCAAGATTGTTACAACATTGCCCCCTTGCTGTAAAGAAAAACTAAGTCAAGCCCTTCAAAATTGTCTTTTGAAATTGAAATGATTTTATGACATTCTTTGGTCTTTAAAGTTGGTTATGGTCTGGCTGGCTGAAGACATTCTGTCTATTGTGTTAACTAAGGACTAATTGCTAGAGTGTATATGTGAAATGCCTTTTAGTGTTGTATTCTCCTGTGCAGGTGTTAGCTTGCTAAATAATGCAGTTTCTATTAGCCTGGGAACTCCAGATTTAGTGTCAAAGAAATGGTGTAATGGAAATTAATTCAGAATGATGTAATCTGGGGAGGACACAGAGACATGTTTGTTAGTGATGTTTTGAAACTGTGTCTCAGAGAGAGAATGAGAAAAACATTTTGACTTTGGACATCTAACCCAGCACTGCTTATGCTCGTTATGTATGTAAGTAGTATTGTAGCACTGTAATTTTTCTTAAGATTAGCTAAAGATTAGAAAGTTATATTAAGTATTTTTCTATGTAATCAGATCTTTCCTATGATAATTATTTTAAGTGTCTGTGTGAGCCCTGAACTCTTAGATATCTCTGTGGTGTAGTAGTTTTGTCTTGTGTTTTGATTATTTATTATTAAATAATTTTAAAACCTTCTGCATGTTGCTACTTTGTGTAGAGATAAGCTGTAGAATACATTGCATATTTATAGAGGTTATCGTAATAGGCCACTCTAAAGTAAGCCTTGACTGTTAGTCATACTACCATTGGATATTAATATTGCACAGTAATAATTGGACACCCTTTTAAGGACCTTTTAGTAGCTGATATTATTAACTGGGTGGTGGCAGTAATTACTACTGTATAGTCTGGGTAAAGGGGCACAGTTGGAGAATCTGTGTCAGTCTTTCCCAGGAGTGTCTGTGAAGTTGTATAAATACTTATCTCAAAGTGTGTGTGTGTTGCGTAAGCTACTTGGCAGAGACATGAAGCACTGGTTGAACAGAGAGGATACTGGAGGTTTTAGTTTGCCCAGTTAGGCTGAGACCTGGATCCTATAGCTGTGCCAGTGGGGAGTCTTATTGGAGACCTGGTGAGCAAGGGAGCAACCAGTCCCAGACTGACTGTGATCTCTGTGTGCACTTAAGGGAAATTTTACTTTACTGTTTGTGTTAGTTATCCTTTCCTCTTCTAAGAGATGACCTCCCTGGTGTTAGTGGTGAGGATTGAGGCTCTTTGGTTGCTGGGCCAGGGCACGGTCATCACAACACCTATTTTAAGTTAGATCTGCATGACATGGCAGGTTAATGCAGGTTGCTGCAGGTGTGATGGGCTTGGGTTTTAAACATGGCAGAGGTATATATTTTGTGCATGTGAATAACAATGTTAAAAACACATATACTCATTATAGCTCTAGTTAGCTAAGCTTAGCAAAGCTGCATGACACGTAGTGCCGTGCATCTCCGCTCTAAAAAAATATAAAAAAAGGGGAGATTGGAAAGTGGTAAAATGGGGGCAAGTAAGGAGGAAAGCATCATGAAAAGCAGGTGGGGATGTGCAGGAAGGATGTAGGAAAGAACCATAGTTATCCATTTCTTGTACAGCAACAGCTGTGCACTTTGACAGATTTTGAAGATGAATTTGAACTCTCAAACCCCAGAGATTCCAACATAACTGCATTGTCAAGCCGATTGGACCATATTACTTGTGTCCACTGGACAAGTATGTGAAATGGAGGGCTACGTATGGGGTGATTTTTTTTTTGTGGAACAGGTGCCCATTGTTTTTTATTAAGGTGAGAGTGGAATGTTGGGGAAGGGACTTAGGTACACATGGGGAAGTAAGGTGGGTAGGTGAGGATGCATTCACAGGCAGACAAGACAGACAAGACAGCAGACAGGGGAGGTGTGTGACACATGAGGTGGGGGACACCTTGGATGGCGAGGGTGTTGTGGAATCCGAGTTGCACATGCCTCCAGATGGCAGCAGCATGACTCACTTCCCCACCCATGTGACTGTTGACACTGCTTCTTCACATGCCCCAAGGGTGGCTGTGCTGGAGGTTGGCACCAGGGCAAGACTGCCCCACCAGGTTGGACAGTATGCCCTCAATCCAGTGCAGGCAGATTTCATAGCTACAATGAACAATTCTGTGCTCCATGACTGGCAGCTCAGCCTGGGTGACAATACCCCCTCTGCCACTGCTTCCAGGGGAAGGTTGGGCCCCGTCCCCTGATGTGGTCCCACTTGACACTTCAGGTGGTGCAGGGGAAGTGGAGGGGGTGCCATCAGTCTGAGTTCCAGACATGCCAGGACCCGGTGCCATTGCTGGTTGAGGAAAGGTAGGTGGATCAGCTGGAACCGGCCTACCCTGAAGTACTGTGATAATGTAGGTATAGCAATAAGTATATATTAGTTATGAACAAATCATTGTTAGTAATAACAGCATGGCAGAACATTGGAAATAACCCAATTACATATCAATGCATATTATATGAAACACAACAATAAATAACAGAACAATCAGTATGGTAACAGCACGTCAGTATCATTTACAGCATAACACCAACAAAATAGGTAATTTAACAAGATATGTTAATGTGCAACCATTATAATACATAACAATAATAAAACACATGTCCCAAAATACAGTTAATGTAATAACATATGTTAATAGTAAACCATAACCAATGAATAACAATAAGAAATAAATGAGGATAAGGGGTAGAGAGAGAGAGATAAAAACAGTCCATAAGTAAAATTTCAGGTTATTTTCTTGACACTAGTACTACTATCTACTCTATGGGTCTGTATTTTGTTTATGTATACAGTGACTACAAGTCTCCTATAGCTGATGTAGCACGTACCTACCTCTCAAGCTATTTGCATGGGACACTATAGGCCAAGCAGTAACAACTGCGGGTACACAACTACACAGAACACTTGCACATCAGGTGGACCTATATAACTACCAAGGTGTTCTGTGGGCTGATGTGGTGATACTTTGCAATCTAGGTAATCATTTCCATGGTAGTCCTGTGACAGATGAATTACACACTATTAATTACATAATGTGAAATTGTGACACTTGAGAGACATGTATGTGTACAGTACAGACACTAAACAGCTGTCATGCCTTGGTTCTCAGGCATGGGAATAGAACCCAATAGCAGTGACTGCAGGGGACATCTGCATAGAATGTATTCACTGACTGCAGCAATTTTTAACAGACAATCCAGGCATACACCATACCGGGATTACATATTTTATTTCTGACTGAACATTGCTGATGAACACATTCTTGCTAACAATTTTAACAGTCTGTGACATCTAAACACACAATTATCTACTCATAATATGGGCTACCTCACCCATTTACCTGTAGTTCCTGCGGAGAGAGAAAATGAGAGCATTACGTGACTGCTACAGTAATATTTACTGCTACATACCACTGGATTCGAACCCTGGACTGTGTCTGGCAAAATGCACTGTATACAGAGCATTTAACAAACTGAGCTACTGAGTCACTGATGGTTGCTAATTGACTGATATTTGCCTAGAGCTTACCTGGAACAAAAATATGACCTGCTAGCACTACTACAGTGTTATACTAGACCGCAGTTACAGTAGAACACACATGCATGAAATACAAGCATAATGCAGCTAGTAGGTAAGCTATATTTCAGTATCATATCTGTAAAGTCAATAAGCAATATCAGCTCATGTAGTTGGCTACCTCACCCATATACCTTTATTACCTGATGTCTGTGGATGACAGAGCATTATGTGACCAATATTGCTCTAGAGACAGCCTTGAACAGTACTTATATGAGTTGACCAATAAAATTTGCTCTAATTCCACATTTATTGCACTGCAAATATAATTGTATATACTTTAAAACAGTTATTGGTAGTGTTTCATGTTTTTATTGCAGTAGAGTTGGCATTATTCATTTATTGCAATACAGCTCTAGTTCCACATTTATTGCACTAGAAACATTACTGTATATACTTTAATGCAGTTCTTGGTATTGTTTCATGCTTTTATTGCAGTACAGTTGATATTATTCGTTTATTGCACTACAGCTCTAAGTCCACCATTTATTGCACTAAAAACTTTACTGTATATACTTTATTGCAGTTGATGCTTTATTCTTTCTTGCTTATTTCACTACAGTTAGCATAATACATCCATGCTCACCACACTCACAGTGCAACCTGGCCAAGCACCCAGCATGCAACTTGATATTGCAAACCTTTTCAGCTGCTGCTGTTGGGAGACAAGCACACCATTATGCATACCAGTTTTGCAGACATTCAGAGTACATATTGATAAAACAGAGAAAAAAGTACTTACATACCTTTAGGGCAATCCCTGCCCTCGTTCCTTGGACCCAGGTGTCCAAGAGTCCCCTCTTCCATCTTTTTAGGTTGTCATGGTGGTGACAAAACTGCTTACCTGTGCGGGAAATACCAGTGACACTGGTGAGTTCTCTGGCCAGCCGGTCCCAGGCCTCCACCTAAAAATGCCAACTATTTCAATATAAGCTGCATCATATTTGTAAACAAATTTGCAGTAGACATAGAAACATCTCAGACAACAATGGATATTTCTGTATGTCATCTACTAACTCAAAGTATGTTTTTCAAAGCTGCAAGGCTATTTGTAAAATATATATATATTCACATCACTCTTTACAGTAAACTCAGAGACTAGTACAGATATCTATATAACACATGCACCATTAAAATATATCATTTTAGACTTATGGATTCCAATGGTATCTGTACATTTTCTTATAGAAAAATTAAAGGTGAAGGGCAATCATGGCCACATCTCAATAGCTAACATTCACTAATAATGGGTTTGGGATATGTGCAGGCAACACAAGTAATGCACATGCCAAAGGAAAGTGGGAGATAGAAAAGAAGATGTGGGGTATGGGTGAAGAAGATGGACATAGAAAAGAAGATGTGAGGTATGGGTGAAGAAGATGGACATACTAGAGGGATGCTGGAGTTGGAAAATCTGAGGGTAAGTCAGAGGGGCACGGACAATTTTTTTGGGGGGGAGTGGAAATAGGTCCCATTTTGTTTTTTTTTTTTTGTTTTTTGTTGTTTTGTTTTTTTTTTTTTTTTTAAGAATAGAAGTAAAGGTAAATAGGGAAAGAGTACATGAAGGTCATCACAGCTGGTATAGCCAGAGAGCAAATAGCATCACACAAGACAGACAAAGGTTGGGAAAAAACAGTAAGGACAGTTAAGTTACACAGACAGCACACTGCACAACACGGCCGTGGTAAAACTCAGAAAAAAATATCTACCTATGAACTATCATATTACAATATGCACAAACTGTGTGGCAGTCATGCCTAGATGTGTATAAACAATGGTAGATGTATGTTCCTGGGGAGTAAAGGAAGATCACAGTACACATTGGATAAATATGCACATATCCAATTAATCCATCAGAAGTGCATGTGTAAGTCAAATGAAATTACAGATGAGCAAATGCAAGTTTAACAATGATGGATAGCTCCACCAGAAAACAGAACCAAACCTACAACTATACATGTGAAAGGTAAACAACTAAGCACAGTGCTAGACAGAAGTACTGGAAAAGATGAACTCTGCTACATACACAAGTAGGTGTACATAACCCAAACAGATTTGTAATGGGATGTGTATATATCCCACACATATACCATGTCAAAGGCAACACAGAGGTATAGATATGTATGTTTGCATATCTTTCAGTGTCATAAATGGAATGTACATGAAATCAATGCTGATAGACATACATGCATACACCAATGACGTAATAATATATCAAAAAATGTGACAGTACAGCATAATGAATATAACAGGTTGTGCACATGCATGTGAGAAATCTACACTGGGTAATACAAAAGTATAATGTGAACAAGGATGCATCACAAGAATTAGCCAGCAACTTATGTGCACATGTCCAGCATTTTACAATGCCCATACATATGTCGGATGTTCATTGTATCAAATTAATAAATGGCAATGGACAATAGTTTTAACAAAGGAAACCATACTTGCAAAGGTGAACAACCTGGGCCCACAATAGTGTAAAGCAGGACAAGGTAAGTTAACTCAATGCAAATGCATGTGCAAAGCACACAGGGTACTGTAGAAACCACGCAGGCATACATTTAAGAAAATGGAAAATTTATGTCAAATGGCCAGCTGGATTGCTGATATTCACAAAACTGGACATATATAAAACATGCATGCACAGTAATGTGCAATCATGTCACATCAATATGCATAGGTAAGTAAGCTAAAAAAAGTACATATATGTATACTATTATGCAATTGTCAACTAATGAAATGGGGTGTATGTCAACCACCCTGCTCATTCTTTAACACTGAACACTCTTGTGAGCATCATTACAGCACATCAGCAGTAAATCATTGAATGCTCACATGTTAAAGGAACATTTGTGTAACTATGTGTCCGACTGTGTACACACACACATACAGTCATTTAATGTGTACAACTATTTATTGAATGTGTACACCAATGTCACTATGTCATGGTTTTAGAAATGCTACATACAACAAACAAGGCATAATGTACTGTGAAAAATGCATCGGTAACATTGTGTTCAGATTAACATTACATTGTTGCTTGATGCAGTCAGAAAAGGAGAACTGCACATAGACAAGATATACCTGTATATGAACCCACATGGCATCAGTATTGCCAAACCATGACACAACAGCACATCATGACAGTGGGACATCTTGACAGCTGTCATCCAAAAAAACCTGTGGAATGACATGTCTGTATGTTGCACATGCCTGAAATAGCAAAAAATAAATCCAAGGCATATGACACTGTTAATGATGAAGTCTGGGCAACCTATGTTGTCTGTTATTCATCCCACTAACACACATGTTTACTGACTACCTCTTGCAGCACTATCTGCAGGTTAACTGCCACAGTGCATGGACAGTTGAATGTATGTGGAAAGTGTAATGTGTTAATGTGTGTCATGCATGCATTAAAACTACAGTAAATGTCATATGATAATAATACACAAGCATGACAGATACATAGTATGCATGCACAAGAGTGCATATACAGTACAATAAATGAAATGGCAATCACCATGTTGGCAGCATACCACAAGTGGAGCACACAGACAATACTTATTGACTGGATGATCAAGGCTGATGGGGATCAGACTCCTGAATGATCTTGTGAGCTATCACCTTGAATGACTCCTACATAGCACATGCCATATCCTCAAAGCAGGTTCCTATCATCTCCCAGATCTGTGTTTGGAACATTGGTAATGATCTCCTGACTCTCCTCCCAAAAAATCATCTATATCCCGATCATGTTGATGTCTACTTTGGGTGCAGGCAGGGGTGGGTCCATGTTCCACGGCATCGTCATCATCATTATAATCATTATCATCTTCTGAAGACACTGGCAGAGGCCTCAAATGTGCACACTGTCATCTTCAGATTGGAGAACGTCCACGGGTACCATGCTCTGTAAAGTTTAATTGCAAAAGACAACAGCACAGAAAAGAAAATGTCTACCACACAGAACACTCCCATGAATATCACAGCACAACACAACATGTTTATGATAACAATTTACACAGGGACTGGCACATGTCCATTATGGACAGAGTTACCTTTGACCGTATATGCCATACTCCTAAAAAGAACCATAGTATTCTTTTCTGAAAACAAATCTATATCTTTAGACACACAAAAATGGATCATTAGCTTTATAAAAATGTATGAATACTCAAATCAACATATTGCACTGTCTGCATTCAATGTCTTATATGAGCAACATTTCCTTTTTTAAATGAGGAGAAAGTGATCTGACAATATTGTGGACAATTGGCAAGCCATATGACAGACATCTGAGACAGGCAGAATAATATTTGGTTGAACACACATCAATATAAAGAGTACAGCACTAAAAAGAATGTGATATATTCAATCAACACAACTGTTGATATATGAAAATCTAATACATCTGTTACTAACATTATACATAGAAGAAAATGACCAGGTAATACAGAACCCAAGAACAAATGTTTATTACAAAGAATAAAAGCACAGTTTATTACTTTCATTAAATATCCATTGGATCCATCTCATCCTTATGCAAAAGTCTGTGCCTTTAATCAAGCTCTCATGCACCCTTCCCAGAATTCACCTATCCATTACCTCAGATCTTGTTTGCCAAATAGGACCATAAACAGTATATATAAACAAAAATAATGAAAATAATTGTTATTGTAACCCATGTTCTGAAGCAACGAGTCCATGAAGAAAGGATTTTTTTACCCATTCTTCTAGGAGACTAGGCTAGGGGTTGGTAGGAGGGTTGTGAGAATAAAGAAATGCTGAAGAAGTAGCAATAACTCTAGTAGAATGGGCTCTCACAGGTTCATGTAGTTCTTTATTCCAGGAAGTATAAATAAAGCTAATGCAGTCAGAAAGCCATTTAGATAAGGTAACCTTGGATACTGGTAAAACTTTTCTTGTTTCAGAAAAATAAATAAATAATTATTCTGAGTTTCTAAAATCTTTCGTTCTGTGCAAATAGAAATGTAATTGTCTGTGAACATCCAATAAATGTAACATATACTCTCCTTTATTTTGGAAATTTGAGAAAACACTGGTAGTTCAATTGATTGGTTTAAGTTATTGTCAGATACTGCTTTAGGAAGAAAAGAAGGATTAGTACGAAGAGGAACTCTGTTCTTATGAAATACCAAATAACGAGGAACAGCAGATAATGCCTGCAATTTGGATACTCTGCTTGCTGAAGTAATAGCCACCAAAAAATTGTTTTCCAAAACAAAAAATTTAAATCACAATTGGCTAAAGGCTCAAAAGGGGAATGAATCATATGGGACAGTACAATATTTAGATCCCAAGGAGGTGATGGACTTTTATAAGGATATCTTAACATCATGGTTCCTTTTGAAAAGGTCTTACAAAGCTTGACATAATCGGAGAGCCATTTCCCCTAGATGAAAATTGGAAATAGCGGCTAACTGAACCCTTATAGTTGCTGCTGCAGCACCTTCATTAAAAAGCTCCACCAAAAAATCCAAAATAAAATGAATGGGATCAGTAAAAGGATCAGCATTATTCTATGTAGCCCACACAACTAACCTTTTCTATTTGTTTCTATAAAGTTTACGTGTGGAAATTGTATGAGAGGAAAGTAAAATATGTCTAGCTGGGGATGCAAGTAGGGAATTCCTGGCTATCACTAGAATTGGAACAGCCACACTGTCAGTTTGAGGTTCTGTAAATTAAGATAAACCATTTTCTGTGGATGCAAGAGGAAGTCTGGAACTGGGTCTAGTATCCATGGTTCTTCCAGTAGATGAGGCCAAAGGAAAGGGAACCAAATTTGCCTGGGACAGTAAGGGGCAATGAGGATGATTTTTCTCTTCAATACACTTGCTTTCTGTAACAATTTGGGAATCAGGGGTGTTGGGGGATAAGCATAAAGAAGTCCTGGGGTCCAATTGTGAACAAGTGCATTTTTTGGGGTCTCCCCTGAGATAGTTGCTGCATTTGTTATTTATTGGAGAAGCAAACAGGTCTCAGCAAGGCTGGCCTCATTTCTAGAAAATTCTTTCCACAATTTCTTGTTTGAGAGACCACTCATGAGGCATCAAAATTGCCCTGCTCAGTTTGTCTGCTATGACTCTGGATTTTACAGAATGTGCATTGCTATCAGAAAGTAGTTGGAGGATATCGCACATTGCCAAACTCAGATGGCTTCCCGAGAAAGAGGGTAAGATCTGGTTCCTTCTTGTTTGTTGATGTACCAGACTACCGACATGTTGTCTGACTGGACTGCTATTTTTCCCAGAGGAAGAGAGTCTTGAAAGGCTTGCACCACTAGGAGCACTGCTCTCATCTTTGGAACATTTCTATAAAGATGGGCTTCATAAGGGAACCAAGTGCTCTGGACTGTCATTCCAAGATAATGCCCCCCACCCTATCTGGGAGGTGTACATGGTCACCATTGCTTAGGGCTGACTGGGTACAAATGAACAACCTAGGCTGACTTCATCACAATGGATCAGCCATTGAAGATGCTTCTTGCATGAATCTGTAATCAGGTTTTTGTGAGACATTGGAAGTTCTAGAAGGGACCATTGGGTCAACAACAACCATTGCAGTATTCACATATGTTGGCAGGCTAGTGGCACTAATACTATTGAAGCCGCCATTGTTCCCAAGACCTGTAGTATTAATTTTGCAGATGCTCTTTTCTTGTGAATCAGTACTTTCACCTGTTTGATCAATGATATTATTCTGTCTAATGGAAGATTTGCTATCATTTTTCAAGTATCTAGATGAGCTTCTATGAAAACCAAATTTTGATAAGGTTCTAGAGCTGATTTTTTGTAATTTATGATGATTCCTAGGTATGAGCAACGGTGTAAGGTAGTTTCTCTTGCCCTTATAAGTTGATGCCTGGTCATGGCAATTAGGAGCCAGGCATGTAAGTATGGAAACACTTAGAATCCTAGATGACTAAAATGAGCCAGAGCTACTGCCATGCATTTGGTGAACACTCTGGGGGCTGTAGTGAGACCAAAAGGCAGGGCTTGAAATTGATAAATTGGATTTGCATCTCCTGACTAACATCTAATGATGAAGTATGTTTGCAGGAATTTGACTTATTAAAAGCTGATTTTTAGAAAGGGGATATTCCCCAGGTATCATTGACAAAGCACAGGAGAAGTTTTTGAAGAAAGAAATAGGAGGCATTGTGCAATTATTAAACATAGTATGCAGTCCAATGATGTTAAACATGACATTGGATCTGCTACTGATTCAGTGATTAACTTTGGCAATAACATGGTTTTGCATTTTACAAGTGATTCAAGAGATATGGGGAGTACTTAAAACTGGCAGATACTGCACTGTTATGAAAACTTAAGGTTGATTTTTAGTCAAACACCCACTTTACTTACAAGAATTGTTTTAACATCAGGACAACTCTGGAAAATATTAAAAAAAAACATACTACTATAGGGTTTGCATGAACTACTAGATGTGGCTATTGTCACCAGTGTGGGTATATTGACTCTAACTTAGATGGGTTGCAATTTAATGTTATCAATAACAGTGCCAATTATGTTTGATTTAACTGCCTTTCTGCTAGAGTTGCTTACATGGCATGGTGTTGGTCATGTCTGGCGTTTTATGTTGCAAGGACCAACAATGCACTTAATAACAAAATTTATCAACATGTTTATAGTATACAGAGAAATGATAATGAAAGTGCTCTTGCAAAGCACATATTGACATGTAACAATTTGTGTGGTTTCATTTTTGCGTATTGGAGCAGGTGTGGTCTGATGCACTGAACGGAGATTGGAAAAACTATTTATTACATCATGAAATTATGTGGCAATTGAGATTAAATGCTAATACTCATCCAGGACTTAATGATTCCATCTTGATTATTAATGAACAAAAACACAAAGCTACAAAATTATATATTGTATTCTTTGGTCATTATATGGTTATAATCTTTTGAGAATGGTTCTTTTTTTCAATACTTTTTTCATTGGCTGATTTTTGGTTTTATTGTACTAGATTGGTAGTTGTTTTCCAAGTATCTTATTGGATGAGGGGCAGGTTTTTATTGTGTACAGTTCTTGAATTTTATTGGTTATATTATATGATACAGGATTTGTAGTTTTTTAGTCTTTTTGACTCATGATTGGGTAGATTTCATGGGGTGTGTTTTACAACAGGTTATATTCATTGCTAGTACTGTACGTTATTCAATGGTTCTGAGGATCTCCATTCATTAATAAAAGCTCTAAGCCATGATTTTATTCTTTGTAATAAAGGTTTGTTCATGGGTTTTGGGCTACCTGGTTGTTTTATTCTACATATTACTTGTTTTTAATGCACTGGTTCTAGAGTTTCCCTTATTTTTATTGTGTTACTAGCAATGCTGTATGTGCACAGCTGTATGCATTATCTACCAAAACAACTAGAACTTAGTAGCCTGAAAAAACAAAACTTTGTGAATATGCTTGCTGATACTGGACTGCCACAATCAAACTGGTACCTGTGCAAGTGTCAGCCTAGGCTATAACTGCGCTTCTAAAAAAAACACTCAAGGGGCTGGAGACAGATACACTACCATTGCTAACCATTGTTGTGCTGAATATGAACTTTTGCAATCAAATGCGTATCTGCTCAAATATCAGGCAACCTAGGCTATAACTGTGCTTATACAAAACACCCAAAATTTTTGAGCAGATGCAATGCCAATATTGAACTGAAAGCATACCACTAAGTCTGCAAAAAGTGACACAGCAGACACCCCGTCACTCTATGAATATGTAGGCTATACACAACAGCCAGACAGAAGTGTGATAAACAATGCATCATAAACACTAATCAAAGCACTCACACTTGTATATAAAACAGCCACCTACCAAAATGTGTGACAAATGCACCAAATCACCTGTTACTTAGGTTGTGGAGTACACCTAAAATGTGTGTTGAAAAAATTACTCAATGATATATAAAATATCCACATTTTAAGATTTTATTCACAGTTGTAAGCACAGCTACTGTGTGATGATTTTTGACTTACCTTAGTGATGCATGATGGGTATTCCAGCATTCTACTCAATACACGTTATTTTGGAAAATACAGCCCTGTAAACAGGGGCAGATGTATTTCATCTCATAAAAATATGTAAAATAATTAACATACATTTCTCCTTCCACTGATCCTCAAGCCTGTGCATCTGCTTGATGCATATGGCTCATTTCTGACTGTGATTCTTATCACCTGAAATCAAAAAATAGAATGTATGAAAAATGCATTCCTCCAATAACACTTACATACATTTTTTACCACAGTTTGCAGACATTTCTTTATGAATAATATTAGACAATCACAACAGACAGCTGCCATTTTTATATGAAGATGTTAATATCTTTGAACACAGATTAGAGGAGATGAGATTTAAACCTGCAACCACAATTTACACTGAAACGCTAGTATTGAGAGCTACCTGCCTACCTAACACATTTGAACTGAAAGAGCATGTTTTACATCCAGTGATAAGAGTTTATGTTATGACATCATCTGGGTGGTGGATGGTCTACTACAAATGATCTTGACTTACGTTTGCAAAGTATGAACCTGTGCTGCTCCTGCAGCTAAGCAGTTGGAAAATTACATTCATGTTATCAATATGTTCAGAAACATTAACGGTAATGGAAAGTCTACATTCCTCAGGCAGTGTTACAGCGTCATGTAGCATACAGCGTCTGTGAACAGAACCATACATGCTGCTGCACATTATTGACACGATAATGTATGCGTGAGGACCATTATTCCTTGCTAAATTGCACATCATTAGAAAAATACATACATCTTCCATATTCTTCATTTCAGCTGTTATTCTGCCCATCCCAGTCCATCAAAATTTAAGGACGAGGTTGTACTTTTATTGTATTCAATACTTCATGACAAAATGGACCATGATTGCATTTTTACAAAGTATACTATATTATCCAAAAAATGCTCAGACATATAACAGGATTTAGCAAGGTGTACTGCCCCTGCAGATAAATAGCTGATGACAATGGGATGTTACAGACTATGGATATATTAGTAGAAATTCAATAAATCACTGAGTTATTCACAAGTATGCTCATTATATATGTTAATATCAATAACTGTAACATACTTCTATAAATAAATGCTATCGGTATATTAAAGCAAGTTAACAGTTTCAGATGTATGTTTCCCTTTCCAGATATGAACACACAGCACACCAAAATGTTGGCATGCTGGCTTGTTTCCTTATAAGTTGAACTACAGTACATGCTATCCTTAAACAAACAAGTAATGATCTCCAAACACTATTGTTCAACTGCTGATGCTATCAGAGTGTTATGGATTATGGCCATATTCGTAGAAATTTGAAGACTATATCAGTGAGTTGTTACAAAGCACAACATAAACTTTAAAGTATTTCAATACGGTTATTCCAAAAAATGCTATGGGTGAAGTTACCCAAGGTTTCATTCTAGAAAATAGGTACTGCAAGTGCTTATTAGAAATCCTACAGAAAACAGATGAATATGAAAAATGCGAAGAGTTTGTGGACTTCCATAGTAAAGAAATAACAGCTAACAACACATAACTAAAACATACGTGTAAGCAAAATTAAATAGACATGTCTGTAATTATTTAGGAGGAATGATGTAATGACGTTGTATACGTGTTTGTATTCTGACTTGCTACAGTCCAACAGGTGATGCAGTGGGACTATAATGGTAAACTACAAAATGTACAGTCATCTGCAGCCTAGCTGCTCTAGGCATCTGTCATACAGGAGACCAGTGGCTATCTAAAATTATGAAATTAGATGTTGTAAAACATATGTACAGCTACAAAGGACATATTTATGGATATTATACACATTTTTAAATAAATTAACAACAAGGAGAGGACAGTATTTAGCAAGGCCACTTAAATATTCCCACACGCTAATTATCACAACAACTAATATATGGTTATAAAAACATCTATTTGATATATATGGTACAGAGAAATATCTGTAAAATTCATAGCAATGCTCAGGTATACATAGCATATTGATACTTACTGTAGGGATATATGGGCTGCCTCCACACCTTGATGTCTCCCCTTCGAAGCTCCTTCATGTCCCCCTGATACAGGTCATCATAGCTATAATGAACCTGCACTCCAGTGTGGTAGATCCCCATCTTCTGTCAGTACTCCCTCACAATCTGGTTCCACACATTGATCATAGCAAAGTTCCTGGGTCTGCCTTGCATCCTCTTTTCTAATCCGATGCACATGGTCAATATCTTGGTCACCTCCTCATCAGTCCAGTTGCGTGCATGGACACATTTCAGCCTCCTTGAGGTAGCTATCACGATCCATAAGTTGAAGAAGTATGGAAAATACAAACACAGACAAATGCTCACTGAGGTACCACTCAATTCACAGTTTGCAATGGTCTGATAAGTAAATGTATCAAAATCAATAACAGAAAGTGATGCAGATGTCATATTATCAGATGATTGGAAGATAATTGGCATGTGCACACATGGTACTATTTATCAATACCTATTAGGTGTTTAAGAGGTACACCTGAGTGTATCAGCGCATATAAGCAATTTACGTGGATGTGCATGAATGAGATTCCAAAAATGTGAAATTTAATTAACCTCATTAATTATGTATGGTGCAAATGGTACTTAAAGTTGGGTACACACAAGGTGCACTTCGATTCTGTGATTCACAGTGAGAGATACATTGGCAATTGGTAGCATTTTTGTTGTAGTGATTAGTAAATCTGTTAAAGTTGCTCATTACAAAAGGTGCACATTTAAATTAATATTTACACAAAATGACAATTTTAAAAGAACCTGTCATAAGTTACTGCGGCGATATTGTCTTGTACTTATCATTTTTTTCAATTCTGTATGCAATTGCATAGACAGACTTCCATTACAAATGTTAGTGTATGAAGGCTGATTTATAGTTCATCTACAATTATTGCTAGTAATTTGCATTCTGTGGTGTAACTATGGAAAGCTAAAGATTCTGATGTTATATGTATCACTTATGTGATGTTGATAGTATGGATATTTCTTACTTCATATCTTAACAAAACTGTTACAAATATGCTGTAGGTTCATAGGCTCATAGGTGTGTACTAGGATAATGGGCTGGGGCCTTTACAAGCCTAGCCATAGGATTACCCTGGCATAGTGCCACCCGACCTTAGGCTATGTCTACAATGATGATTCTTAACAAATGTATTATCACTACTGGATCAATATACTAAGGATCTGTACTGTCTCTGGCCTGGCTGCTGATCCTAAGGTTTACCCATGTGACCTGTAAGTTCTTCAAATTGCAATTTCTTGTAGTATTTGAATCTGACATGCAAGCAGACTCATGTGGCACAATTCTGCTGTCTTTGGACCACCATAAAATACATATGTATTGTTAGGGGTAATAATCCTACTTTCAAACTGTAAAGATGTTACATGTTATGTTGATTTTACCAATGTTATATATGAAGGGATCCTTATCAGATTATCAAAGTTTCAAAACTTCAAAATTCATATGGTTGGGACCATATGATTGAAGTTTTGAGACTTCAAATATTTTGAATGGAGATCGCGGTACAGTGTGGAACAGAACATTTACAATTTCCCGCAATGTAGTGCAATCTTGGAGTTAGTATATTTAATTAGGAGGGGGTGTGGGGGTGCAGGGGGACTGACCCCCCTGTAAAAACATTAAAAATAGAATATTTTCATTTTTTATTTTTCTTTAATGTTCGAAGTTCTAAAACTTAGATCAAATGGTATCAGCCATATGAATTTTGAAGACCTAGACCCATATGAAGGCGTTGCTGTCACTTGTAATGCATCCCATTAGTATTCTTCACACACAGTGTTATACAGATATTTTCAGTGCACCAGAATGCATACAGCGTATGTTTACATATGATGTTCACATAATGAAATCCATAATGGGCATCAAACATTAATATTATTATGTGTATCAATGTATTTCAGACAGCCAACTGCCCTAAGGATGACAACTTCTACACCAGCAAAACTGCATCATAATTAATGCTCTCTGCCAAGATGGAAGGAGACTCCTAGGCCATTCACGTGATACTATATAGGGAAATGAAACCTGGATGGACCTCACCAACATGATCAATGCAATTGGAGGCCACAACCAATCCTGTGAGGCCCATAGATGATGCTGCTCAGATATGCTCCTTTGTGCAGCCAACAGAATGACACATTCTGTAAGATCGAGGGATGCCACCAGTAGTGGACCATCACTGACCCTCCCCAATGACATCACAATATTTCTGGCCTCACTGCATACAGCAAGAGGGGACTGAAGCATCCCTAGTGCTAGGATTGAAGCTGGAGTTCCAGAATGGCATGTATGTATTTATTTTCATTACAGGGATGTGTATTGAGACAATCACTACATATTGCTGTAGCAAGAATATTCATGTATTGCTGTTTTTGATTTGCAGCAGCAGAGTTGAGCCATGAACACACATCCACACAGGGTGAGGATAATGAATGTAACTCTAATTACATGTATTGGTAAAACTGGGTTAAAGACAGAGCAGTCCAAGCCTCTGTAATGCTGCTTGTATTAATATTCACAGGTTCATCTACTTCTGGACTACACCAGGTATTGGCAGGTGAGTGGCTTTAAACCGTTACTGTGAATACTACCTTCTAAGTGCTTCCAGCTCATTTCATGGCATTGCTGCTTACTGTTATATTGCTGTTTCCCTAACATTGTACACTACAGGTGCATCCAGTGGAGGGACAAGCAATGCATTTTCAAGTGCAGACAGACCAGGTACACTACAGCAAAATTGTCATAGCTTTCAACAATGTGTATCACATGTGCTGCCAGAATTGTTGTCAATATTTGTCAATAGAGGCCCATCTGGTGTACAGTTGCAACATCCATCACATGTGTATTTGCAGCAAATATGAATGTGTTGTATGTATGATGTTGTCAGTTTTCATTTTTCTAAATACATGACTATACTGTCTTTCTCTTTACTTTTCCACTTCAGTATCCAGAGTATAATACATGGCCCCTACACAGCAGGAGTCTGTCAGTGGTATGTTGTTATGTATGTTTCATACCTGTCCTTGCTGTTAATCCTGTATTTGATCTCCATTAATACTATGTCCTTCTTACCATTCCAAAGTCTGTGTGCATCAACATACTCAAGTGGAAATATGAGTGGTATGTGTATGTCACAAATTCTGTATGTTTTACCTGTGTTCACCTGGTTAGTTGTGTAAATGATGGGATAAGTAATGCTGTTTTCTTCCCTATACTAATTGAAGTACATCCATGTTCAACTCCACCATCTTCACATGAGTGTTTGCCAGGTGTATTTTTTTATGCATCACATACGTCATGCATGTTGACCAAGTAAAATAATTATATACTTGGTTTTTGTACAGTCTGTGAGACAGAGATATAGTAGACTGCAAGTGAAGTCATTATTATTTATAACGCTTTAGTGAGATATATATATATATATATATATATATATATATATATATATATATATATATATATGTATATATATATATATATATATATATATATATATATATATATATATATATATATATAAAACATATATCTTTGATGCTATCCACCATATGATGTAGGCACATTGTCCTGATCTGTGTCTTTGTATCTTGTAGCACTTCAACTATCTGTATCATCCAGCAGCCCATCCCACAATGGTGATGTTGTTCATTATGTGTCTCAGCATGGTATTATGGCCCCCTGTCACAAAGGATCTTGGGTTCTTTGGAGAGTCCATCCTGAGGTTGACATTGATGTTGCAGCAGATGTAACATCAGATGTGGAGATCCATTTGTCTAGTCATTCAGAAAATGCTGCCACAGTGTATATTGAACAGGGTGAGGCTGTTGATCAACACACCAAATGTGACAGCACATCTACTGAGATATCTACACAACAACCAGGAACAGGGCATCACAACTGATGTAGGCAAACAGATGGTGCGCAATACCAGATGTCAGAGGGTATCCACCTCCTGCTACAGGCAAATTTATGGTGACAGCAATGGCATCATTCAGATGCCTGTGCACTTGCTCATGCCACAGATGGTGTAGCACACCAGCTACAAGCCATGCATGAAGGCCAAAAGCATGGACACTGTAAGATTATAACTGCACTGGCCACTCAGAATGAGAGTCTGAAAGCTGTGGCATGGTCAGTGGAAACCCTGGCCTCTATGGTACTGCAGCAGTGATGTACTACCAGCAGGGCTCTGAACTTCTTGATTGTGCTCAGCAGATTGTAACATGTCAGAGGCAGGCCACCTGTCCACAGAATCACCACAGGTCATCAGAACCACTGTCTGTGGTCCAACTTGCACTGAGTTCAATTGCTGGCCCATCTGACGTGGTCCTGCCAGTCAGCAGGCCTTTAACTCACAGTCACAGTCATGCTCCTTAATCTCAGCATGTTGTTGCAGCCCCATCCATTTGTGGAGCACCTAGGCCAAAATTTGTCTGTATTGGTTTGGGAAGAGTGGACTATGGTGTGAGATGTTAGCGAGGTCACCCAAGACTGTGCTAGAGTGTGTCCAACAGCGTAGTACAGATAGCTGGCTCATATTATTGCAATACCATATTTATATAATATTTTTGTGTTATGTCCTGCATAATTTCTCTTTTTCATGTTATTCTATTGTAGAGATAGGTATGTGTAGCTCTGATGTGTGTCCATTATTGTATAATTAAGATAATCCACAACAGCATCCAACAGACCAACCAATGAGCTAGAGAGCCACAGTATATAGAGAAATAAGTAAAAATAAGTAATTTTTATTGTAGGTTAGCACATTCATGGTGTAAACACCACTTCATCAGACCATAACTACTTTCACAGCAAAAACAGAATATATACCACTCACAGTTGATTCAGCAACCAATCAGAAATATACAGCAGTTATTCAATAAACAGTATTGAAAAGCATCAATCAATATTAGTTAAAGTTATACCTAAAACACAAATATACTCTCCTATGTACAACAAATATATATGTATATATCTATAAAATAACAAACAAATCTAAAAACCTAATCCCTATGCATTTATACATAAATAAGGCTCTATAAGTACTTAAAAAGCATCGTACTTTCCAAAATTGGTTTCAAGGGAATCTTGTCATTCAGTCCTCTTGTTCTGTCTGCTCTTAACCTAATTATACATCTAGTTTCAGAGGTTTCAGTTTGATTGACAATATCCCCTCCCCGTTCATTCTTCCAGATTTTCTGTAATACAAGAAACCTAAAAGTATGTGTAAGTCCTTCTGTTGAAACATGTTTGGCTAATGCATTCATTACAACTGCATTTCTAATATTCAGAAGATGTTCCCTAATCCTGAACCTTACTTTCCTGTTTGTCTTCCCTACATAAAAGGCCGAACAGCTATTGCACACTGCCAAATATAACACACTGGACGTATTGCAGTCTGCTGTCAAATCAAATTTGAATTCTATAGCCAGATCTGTATGCATAAATTTATTGGTAGTGTCTATGTACTCACATTGATTGTACGTCATGCAATGAAAGGTTCCTTTCCTAGTGCTAGCCAAACCTGCTTGCATGCCCACTCTGGGGTAGCACAATAATCTTTTAAGTGATTTCCTATTCTTAAATAAAAATTTGGTCTATCCCCACTATATTTCTAATCTCTGGATTATGTGTTAAAACCAGCTAATATTTCTTAATTATTTCAGTAACTATAGTAACATCTTTGGAAAAATATGCTGGTACCCGAATCATTCTTTCATTGATCTCACTGGCCTGCTTAGTCCATTTGTTCCTTTCTACTCATGAAGCAAAATAGGGCCTCCCAAACTAACCTCTCAGGGTCAATGTGTCATCTAAGATTCTCTGGGTGGTAACATCAGTATACCTCCTATTTTCTAGCCTCTCCCTAAGGTCTCCTAGTTCCTTCCTGAAGTCACCATCACTAGCAGTTAACCTCGAGACCATTAGAGTATGCCCTTTAACGACATTTCTAAATATGTGTTTCAGGTGCATACTCTTCTTATGAAGTAGTGTTCTTATGGCATTCCTTTCTATGTATCCTAGTGGAGAAACCTTCCATCTGATCCCTGGAAATCTTAATATCTAAAAGTTCAATTTCTTCCTGTGAGCTCTTCAGATCAAATGTAAGGAAGGTAGTACTATTGTTAATCTTTCGATGGAAAGACTCTAACTCAATCTGATTTCCACACTACAACAAGAAAAAGTAATCTACAAAATGTCCATAAAACACTACCTGATGCCATTTACCTGAATTCAAAACACTATTTTCCCATGAGGCCATGACCAGGTTTGCATAACTATTGGCACTGGAAGTGCCCATGGCCACCCCATCCTTCTGCACATATAACTTATGGTCAAAAAGCATGACATTATTTGCTAATACTAACTCCATAAGGAGGCATAAAAGATCTATACATTTATGTTCATAGGTCCCATCTGATATCAGATATTCGCTGAGTAGCTTAATACCAATCTCATTTGAGATAGAGGTGAACAATGAATGTACATCTAATGTTACTAACACAATCAACCTGTTGTTAATATCAAAATGTTGCAAAAATTCATACACATCTTCCAAAAATCATTTTGAATCTTTCAAAATGCTGACATTTCTATCTACTACTGGTCTTAAAAGCTTTTCAGTGTAAACAGATAGTGGTTCAGTGACCCAGCTGCGCCCTGATACTATAGGTCTTAAGGGAGGAAACACTGGGTCATTATGTACTTTTGGGAGTCCATGTATACTGGGAATCAGAGGCTTAGGACCTTTGAAATAATTATATATCTCTGTTGTAATCTCATTAAGAAAACATTCATACAGAATATTTTCCAACTTTTTGAACATATCATTCATCTCAGCAGTACTTATACTTCTATACATTTGAGAATCATTCAACATATTATTAGTGGCACCATATTAATATTCACTGTCCATTATTACTATTGGCCCACCCTTGTCAGCTGGTTTAATCACAATTTTTACATCTGACTGTAGACCCTTTAAAGCTTCATATTCACTTATAGTAAAGTTATGAAATCTATCACATCTATTAGACTTTTTTAAAGATTTAAATAATTAATTTTCACATAAACCAATAAAAACATCCATAAATGGATGATTAGGTGGAATATATGTACTAGTTTTTTTAAGAGATCCATCATTAACACTGTTTGCATTCTTAAATAACAACTTTAGCAATACATTCCTACTAAAAGGTCTTAAGTCCAAGATGGTATCAGTTACTTCAGTCCATTGGGTCAGTATAAATGAAAGGCCCCTGTTGAGTAGACTGAACTCATCAGCCGTTAGACGTCTTTGAAGAAACTTTCCACAGTAATGAATGTTCATCTCTTTGTCTTGCCAAGTCCTTTTTTCCATTCTTATGGTCAGAGAATGTTGCAATATCTTCCTCTTGGTGCAGCCTCTGGTGAAAGGCCATTCTCTCCTCTCTCTGTTGTCCAGAGTGGATAATCTGATGGGTAACACTTGAAAAAACAAATCATGACTCTTCTTGTGCTGTACCATTCATTCCTTCTCATCTACAGATGTTCTGATTGTTTTGCTAGATATATTGCTGGCCTCAGTGTTGTTTTCACATAAATCCTGCTTGCTTGTGAAATCTCTCTCCCCTTGCACTATATTGTTCAGACCATTCTTGGCTGAATAGCACCTAAGGGTGCCCTCTAGTGTCGGAGGAGCATTAAGTTTGCATTTGGCTCCCTGTCTCTCTTCCCTTTCATTGTCCTCAATCAGAGAAGCCTGAGCAGTTTGTTTTATTAAGGTGGTCTTATTCTCTTTACTTGTCCCTCCGTCAACCACATGGGTTCTCGGTCACACAAAAACATGGCCCTCCTTAAAGTCTCTTCTATCCCTCACCAATTTGTTGAATTTTTGTCTGAGCAATTTATTCTCAAATACCATTGCAGATTCTAAAACAGTGTTTAATTTCTCATCCACTAAACCTTGTGGATAACTTGAATACAGAATTTCCTGTTCTCCTTTGATGGTTTGCTGTAATATTGTCTCTTGTCTATCAGAAAATTCTAGTAGGAGATGAATATAATCAAAGCCTATTTCCAGATTCAACTGCTGCCATCTGGATAATAGCTCTTGATAGCATTTCCCTTGGGTAGGCACTTTAAGTAGTCTTAAGCTCCATGGAATCACCTGGTATTTAAGACAAGCTTCCAAAGGATAGCATTGGGCTCGCAGCTTCTTGATTTTATATAAACCATCTTCTGCTTCATGTATTGTCCTTAAAAAAGAGGCACAATCAACTTCTTGTTCATTTCTTAACACATTTCTAAACAAACCATCAGAAAGTAATGGATTACCTTTTCTCTGGACAAACCCAAGTAATTTATTTGATAAAGACTTAGTAGAACTTATTCATTCATGATGAACATAGTCCTGCTCAATTCCACTGTTAATAATTCCACTGATGCTCACCATTATAACTTGCTTTACCAAAAAAGAAAGAGTCAAATGAGCACAAAAAGGTCACAGCTTGTACAAATGGTCCATTGAAGAGACAAATGGCCAAGATAATCCACAATAGTATCCAACAGACCAACCAATGAGCTAGGGAGCCACAGTATACAGGCAAATAAGTAAAAAAGTATTTTTTCTTGTAGGTTAGCACTTTCATGGTGTGAACACCACTTCATCAGACCATAGCTGCTTTCACAGCAAAAACAGAATATATACCACTCACAGTTGAGAGATTTGTTTGTTATTTTATAGATGTATACGTATATATTTGTTATGCATAGGAGAGCACATTTGTGTTTTAGGTATAACTTTAATATTCATTGATGCTTTTTAATACAGTTTATTGAATAATTGCTGTATATTTCTGATTGGTTGCTGAATCAACAGAGTTGTGAAAGAAAATAAAATAGAAAGGAAATAATAAAATTATATTAAAAGGAAGCTAAAAATGTTAGCTATAAATGTTAATAGTATAAAGAACATTAAAAGAAGAATGGGTGTCTTAGAATGGTATGCCTTACTTGATACGCATATAATTATACTGAAAGATACAAGAATATTTAAAGAAGAAAAAAGGTTACAAATATAAGAATTGTGGGGTTGAAACATTATTTGGAATATGGGAAAAGACACATGTTCAGGTATTGCATTGTTATGTAATGAAGCATTATATATGCAAATTATATATACACTTTGCCATTTCTACTATCACGGTGATACACTCTTCTACTATCACTCTCTTCCTACTGATAATAACCTCCCACATTATTTCATCCTATGTATTAACCTTTTTCTCTCTAACAGACTAAGACATTTGTTTGTAATTAATGAATGATATCACTGTTAAATTTGTGTATTTTTACATTTCAACTTTGTATTCAATTTTTAAGTGAATCTACTTTGTTTTTAATTGTTTTGCATGCAATATTGTGAAGCTTTTCTCCCCAGGCCCCACTGAAAATGGGATCTTCCTAGGCCCAGTGGACTTTTCCGGTCAACAAATGCAATAAATAAATAATAAATAAATAAATAAATAAACAGTAAAAGTTTTAGACTGCACTATAGTAGAATTAGGTAAAATAATGGTGATAGACATAAATATAAAAGAACAATGTTTATAGAATTATTGCAATATATGTACATGTCATGATAAAAGAAAGAGAAATAATGTATAGAAATTTCAAAACTATGTAGGCGTGAACATAGAAATAGTATCAGTGAGATATTTTTAACTGGGATTTAAGAAAAAGAAGAAAAGAAGGAAGTGATGCTAAGAAGATATATGAAATAATAAACCGTGGTAAGTTACATTCATGGGATAATAAACAACAGAATTATAAAAGAAATGAGATAAAAATGGAGATTGACTATTTGGTAATATCTGATAGCTTGAAAATAGTACAAGGAGGAGTAAAGAAAACAGTTTTTTTGGATCATATGGCTATATGGGTAGAGGTGTAGGAGAAATTTGGATACATAAGAATAGATAAGCGAATTATGAGACATAATTAAAAGACTTAGATGAGAAAGATAAAAAGAGATCAAGCAATTATGGAAATATCATGTAAATATACTTTTTTTAAGAAAATTTGATGAATTGGTAGATAAGTTTTAAAGAAAAGTAAAACAAAAGTGTTTTTGGAATGTCAAGTAATGAGGAAAAGGAAAGAAAAACTAAAATATAGACAAATGAGTCAAGAAGAAGAACCAGATATATGAAATGAATCAGGAGAGGATGACAAAATGTTATGTAAGCAATTTTTTTTTGTTTTGGAAAAAAGAAGAGGTGGCTCCATACAGATTATAAGAGAAAATGAGAGAATAATGAGGGTTTTAAAAATAATGAAGGAGAAAGAATGAATACACAAGGAAGAATATTTGAAGTAATAAGAAATCATATAGGTTCATAGGTTCATAGGTAAGTACTAGGCTATCTGCCCATGGGCATTTATAAGCCTAGCCACAGAGTGATGGCTTTCGCCTCCCCATTAGATTAGTAACCTGGGCCTCTGTCAACAGGGCTCCTGAAGTGATCCCAGGGTAGAAATTATGATTACCCATCATCCACTCATCAATATTTCTCTTGAAGAGGGTCAGAGAGGAGCTCTGTTGAATATGGATTGGGATTCTATTCCAGAGTGAGGGGAGTCACTGGGACAGGAATCTATCCCTCCAGCATGTCCTGTTTATTGTTGTACATAGGTTCAAGTCGCTAGAACGAGTGGTTCTGAGGGATCTTGTCTTTTTGAGGTGAAGCATGTCCATTAGTTCAGGGTTTGACATGGTCCTATAGGTCAGGCATAGGTCACCTCTGAGCAGACGGTAAGTGACTGAGAAGAGCTGAAGCTTTTTTAGTCGTGCTTCATAGGGTAATTGTTCAAGGCCCTGAATCCTCTTAGTGAGGTACTTCTGTGGTCTTTCTAGTTGTTGCAGGTTTCTAGTAAAGTACATCCCAAATGGGGCATTGCACTCTATTATGGGCCTAATGAGTGAGGAGTAAAGGGGCACAATCACCTCCTTGGATCTGGATGAGAAACCCTTTGTGATCAGGTGTGCCACATAAAAGGATTTCCTGACCGTTTTGGCTATGTGGTTATCAAAGGAGAGCATGCTATCTACTTGGGTACCCAGGTCCCTAATTACTTCTTCTGTACTTAGTGGATTCCCATCTATGTGGTAGTTTGTAGGTACTTTGTTTTTCCCAAATGGGATTACTATGCATTTTTTGGCATTTAGCTTGAGGCCGTGACTTTGACACCAGGTGTTTGTCTCTGTGAGACCCTTTTGCAGGATGTCTGTGTCAGCTGGAGAGACAATTATTGCACCCAAATTTACAGTCATCTGTGAACTTGGTTAGCCACAGTCCCTCCGCCTTTGCCTGTACTTCGGAGAAATATATACCGAACAGGAGGGGTCCCAGGATTGAGCCCTGTGGGACTCCGCTTGTGACTAGTTTAGAGTCAGACATGGCGCCTGCCACTCTTACCATGTGGGTTCTGTCTGAGAGCCAACTGGCAACCCATCTCGTGACATGGGGGTTGATATTTAAGCTGGTGAGTTTGTCTATGATTCCTGAGTGTGGGATGGTGTCGAACGCCCTAGCGAGGTCCAGATTTGCTGTGTGGACCACCTTCCCTTCATCTATGGCCTTGGTGACTGTTTCGAAGAAGTCGACCAAGTTCAGTAGGCAAGATCTGCCTTTAACAAAGCCGAACTGGGTGGGGTCCAGTGTCTGGAGGTTCCCAATGTCCCTGTTAAAGAACTCCATGATAATGCGTTCCATGGCTTTGCAGACCAAGCTAGTCAAGCTTATAGGGCGATAGATCCCAGGGTCAGTTGTGGCACCACCTTTGTGGAATGGTACGACTGTTGCTGTATGCCATTCTTTGGGTACATAGCCTGTAGAGAGGCTGAGTTTGAATAGTGATTTGAGATTGGGGGGTTAGTTCATCTTGAAGCTCGTGTAAGACACAACCTGGGATAGCATCTGTTCCCATTGATGCTGTGTTTTTGGCCTTTGCAAGGGCTGTCTTTACTTGTGTGTCTGAAATATCTGGAGTGCCACATTCTTCTGGGATGGGAGCTAGCCCCTTTGGTGAAGGGGGGGTGAAGTTTGCACTGAACTTGTTAGCCAGGATGTTGGCAATGTCGGTTGGTTCAGTGTATTTATGGCCATTATGCACTAGCTCGAAGCATATCTGAGAGTTTGCCCCTAGACTCTTGACATAGATAAAGAAGGTCTTGTGGTTATCCTTAGAGTCATTGGCTATTTTTCTTTCGAAGTTGGCCTTGGATGATTTAATGAGGGAGCACAGGTTTTTACTGAAGTTAATCAGAGATGCCTTCTTATTTTGGGATTTTGTTCTATCTTGCAGGAGTTTCCTCCTTCTGTTGTAAAGTTTATTTATGGCTGGAGTCCACCAGACTGGCTTCTTCTTTTTTGAGGAGTTGGTCTTGGTTTTACTTGGGATGGCTCGGTCCATGCATTCTTGAAGGTTCTCATAGAATGCACTTGTAAAAGATTCTGCCGATGGGTCATCATTTTCCATTTGATTGGGAGCTTTGAAACTTCCCACCTCGGTCTTGAGGAGTATGAAGTTGGCTTTAGAGACGTTTTTTACTTTGATTTCCTTGACTTGGGGGGGGGGGGTTCGGGATGTGGATGTCCTGTGTAATTAGTTTGTGATCTGATCTTACCAATGACGAGTTTACCTCAGGTGTGGAACATAGGTTCCCCATCTTGGTGATGACCAGTTCCAGTATGTTGTCACCTCTTGTGGGAGTGGTGACCAGCTGTTCAAGGCCGTTTGAGTTTATAAACTCAAGGAAGCATTGGGCTAGGGTGTTTGAGCTTGAGTAGTTTTCCCAGTCAGTGTTTGGATAGTTGAAGTCACCCAGCAGCATGGTGTTGGGTAGAATCTTCATACTTTCTAATGTTCTCAGAAATGCTGCGTGAGGGTCCTGAGACAAGGTGGGAGATCTGTAGCAAGCTATAAATTGAACAGTCAATTTACCCACTGTCAATTATACTTGAATGGTCTCAGATTCTGAGTGCTGTGCTACTAACCTGGAGGTGTGGGTGTTCTTGATAAATATGGACACACCCCCTCCTTTTGTGTTCCGGTCCTGGTTTTGGGACCTAAAGGTATGGTAGGAGTTATAGCCTGGTAGTGCTGGGGTGCTCTCTGGAGCCTTGAACCAGGTTTCTGTCACTGCACATATGTCGATTTCTTCCATACTAAGGAGAGCCTTGAGTGCATGCATTTTGAGGTTTAGACTTCTGGCGTTGAGCAGCATTACCCTCAGTTTTTGTTTATTATTGTTGTTTATGGAGGCAGGTTTGTCTTTTGAGCCTTGCCTAAAAAAGGCAGTATTCGGGCGGCAAGAGTCTTGGCCAGTATTTGAAAGCCCAGGTGCGACAGGTGCAAGCTATCTCTGGTGAAGCAATGTGGCTTGTCAAGCATGTCGTCCCAGGCTGACAAGTACTGGAGCCCCTTCGAATGACACCAGTAGTTTAACCAATTGTTGAAACTGATCATTTTTTCTTCGTATGCTGGCATCATTTTGGGTGAGGCCAGGATGCTACTAAGAGTCAGAGTCATACCAGCCTGGGCTACATGGTCAGAGAGCTCCTCTATGTCTCTTTTCATGTAGTCCAGGGAGGTACATCTCAGGTCATTTACGCCAACATGTACAATGACAGAGTCATATTTGTACTTGTTGTGGAGTGACCTGAATGCATGTGTTATGTGGCGGATTCTGGCACCTGACAGGCAGCTTACAGTAACCTTCTCCTTGTTCAGTCTAGTGAGTGGGATGTCTGTGTGCCTGATGATAGAATCACTGATTACTAGTGTGTTAGGTGTGTTATTTAGCCTTAGGGGCTGTTTTTGCTTGGCACACTGACGTTGTGACATATGTGTTACCTGGTTTCTGTTGTGGGGTGGGGGTTGCTTGGGTGTATGCTTAGGAGGTCTCTGTTGTTTAGGCAGGTTCTTATTTAGAGCCTCAGTATGTTTTGCGTGTTTCTGAGAGTTGTTTTCTGGTGCAGCTATGGCTGGTCTATGTGAGTCTGGTAATGTGGTGCTAGTGTTGCCCTTCTCCTTGTGACTGGTTGATCCAGTCGTAGGTTGAGAGAGCTTAGCCTCCAGTTTGGCTGTGTAGCTGCATCTATCACATATGTTTGTGTTAGTTGGGAGGAGGAGGAGGTTGTCTGTGTACATGAGGCAATTGTAACATTGCCTCAGGATGCCCAGATTCACCAGCTGGACCAGAGAGCAGACCTGAAGGTGTCCCTTGAACATGCCTGACTAGATGGTTGGGACTCTATTGCTGATTGGATGAGTAAAGCGCCTTATACTTCCTGAGTATAGGGCTGAAGTGCAAGCTGTAAGCTAGTGCTAGTTTTAGTGAGTTTTAGTAAGTGCCGGTCTTAAATTGCCTTATTTCTAGTGCTGGGTTGAAGTGTTTCAGGTTTCAAGGGAAAAAATGAAGTGCAGACATCGTGGAGCCTGGAATAGTTTAACTGCAGCTAAACAGCGCTGCTCGGTGCGCAAACCCGCGCAAAACCGTGCTAAGCGGTTTTTATACCAGAGAGATCAAAAAGGATAGAAATTAGCCCAAAATGGCCAATGGGCTACAAGTTGCTGGGCTGGGACCACTCCTACAGGGACAGATAGGCTGCTCAGAGTTCCCTCTCTCACAGTGAACAAGAAAGCCACCTAATTATACAAGTATAATATGGGCAACACAGGAACCTTTACCACAGTCCTGGATTCGGCAAAGCCTGAAAATTGGACTAGACTAGTTCAGAAAGGTGGGAAAACAAGGAATGTTTTTGTGATTTTTTTTTTTCAGAAACAACAGAAATGCAGAGCTTAAATTACTTTAAATACACAGTGGAGGCTAACGCACTTGAGTATGTAGCCTGCGACTGTGTTACAGGTAACTTAAATGCAAAAATGACAAACAGCAACTTTTTTTTAAGTGCAACAAAGAAATAAGTACAGTAAGCAATGCATATATCACTAGGGATCCACAGAAGCGCTGAAAAGCCGTGTTTTAGGCGGAATTAGCATTTCAGGGAAACAACAAGCAAAAACAATACTTAAGTCCAAAGTCTCTCTTTTGTCTCTTGGCCACTTGTAGGACTCTGCAGGGCACCACGAGGAGCTTGCTGAGCTGTATACAAGCGCAAAACTGCACTAAGCGGTTTTTATGCCAGGGAGATCACAAAGGATAGCAATTAGCCCAAAATGGCTAATGAGCTACAAGTTGCTGGGCTGGGACCACTCCTGCAGGGACAGATAGGCTGCTCAGAGTTCCCTCTCTCACAATGAACAAGGAAGCCACCTAACTATCCAAGTATGACATGGGCAACAAAGGAACCTTTACCACAGTCCTGGATTCAGCAAAGCCTGAAAACTGGACTAGACTAGTTCAGAAAGGTGGGAAAACAACAAATTTTTTTGTGGGGTTTTTTTTTCAGAAACAACAGAAATGCAGAGCTTAAATTACTTTAAATACACAGAGTAGGCTAGCGCACTTGAGTGTGTAGCCTGCGACTGTGTTAATGGTAGCTTAAATGCAAAAACAACAAACAGTAACTTTTTTTCAAGTGCAACAAAGAAATAAATACAGTAAGCAATGCAGATATCACTAGGGATCCACAGAAGCAATGAAAAGCCGTGTTTTAGGCGGAATTAGTGTTTCAGGAAAACAACAAGCAAAAACAATACTTAATCAAGTCCAAAGTCTCTCTTTTGTCTCTCGGCCACTTGTAGGACCCTGCAGGGCACCACAAGGAGCCTGCTGAGCTGTATACAAGCGCAAAACCACGCTAAGTGGTTTTTATACCAGGGAGATCAAAAAGGATAGAAATTAGCCAAAAATGGCCAATGAGCTACAAGTTGCTGGGCTGGGCCCACTCCTACAGGGACAGATAGGCTGCTCAGAGTTCCCTCTCTCACATTGAACAAGGAAGCCACCTAACTATCCAAGTATGATATGGGCAACACAGGAACCTTTACCTCAGTCCCGGATTCAGCAAAGCCTGAAAACTGGACTAGACTAATTCAGAAAGGCGGGAAAACAAGGAATTTTTTTGTGTTTTTTTAGAGGAGAAATTTAAAAAGAGATTTAGAAGAAAGGCAGGAATTTAGTGAACTGGATAATAGGAATATGGAAAAATATAAGTCTCGGAGACCTTAAAGAAATTTTAAAGGAACAAAATGTGGAAAAAGCTGCAGGAACGGATGGTATTCCTTATTACATGTATTATAGCATGGAAGAATTCCAAAATATGTATTTCATAAAAGTAGTAAATGAATGGTTAGAAAGAGGAATAATAAAAAAAAATAAGTACAGGGATTATGAAATTTGTATAGAAAAAGGGGGAAGAGGATATAAAAAATTGGAGACTGATAGTGTTGAATAATACAGATTATAAGATATTTATGAGAATTTTAGGGAAAAGACTAGGAAATAATGTGGACAAATTACTTGATTATATGATATTTGGTAAGAGAGGTTAGTCTTTTTTTAATTTCTCCAAATCTCTTGGGTTTCTAATACTATGATGGGAATGGACCCCATTCCTAAGTCAAAGTACAATTAAAGTTCATGAAATTAGTATTGTTTCAGTCTTTGATGTCAGCTAAAAGTGCTAGTCACAGCACTCGCAACGTGCCCAGTAATGACTTCTTCTGCAATCCGTATGGGGTTACATGGATTGGTAACATATCTAAATATGATTATAGATCCTTTTTTATCAGACCTGTTGCTCCAACTACTGTTGGAACTGTCTGGGGATCTTTCATCTACATTGTTCTCATTTCTGCCTGCAGATCCTGATATTTTATGACTTTGTGTCTCTCTATATGCAAGACACTGTCATCACTGGGTGTAATGATTTCAATGATCAATGGTACTTTTGTTTTCTTTTCTTGAACCAGTATATCCAGTTTTCTAGCATCTATCTTTTGAACTGTTGATAATGGGTGATCCTGTATGATGTAGACTTCATCATTTTCTATGATGCTTTGTGGCTCATGTTTCCCATGTTTTTCAGCCACTTCAATACCATAATGTTTGCACAATCCCCAGTGCAACAGTCTTGCCACATCATTATGCCTTTCAGTATACAGTCCTTCTGCCATTAGTATGTCACAACCAGCAACAAGGTATGCGACTGTTTCCAATTTGGTTTTACAAAACCTACATTTGTCTGTTTCTCCCACATGTTCAATGGACTTTGTAAACCAGTGTGTATGTAGTCCACTGTCTTGGGCTGCCAGTATTAACCTTTCATCTCTTGGTTTGAATTTGCCTTTCCTTAACCATTCCTGCATTCGTTCCTGATCAACATGAGGTTTTTCCAGAAGTTTTCTTTACTTGCAACTATATTTATGCTTTTTCCCCATTTCTTGCCTTCTCACCTGGTCCTTCACCTTATATTCTTTATTTGTGTTTTGGCACATTCAGTTGCTGCCTGATTTTTATCTACTTCTGGTTTGATTTCCATTCCTGCTTGACACCAATATGCTTCTGCTAAATTAAGCAGAGAAGTCATCTTAGATTTATTCTCCTCGTGTTTCAAAACTTTCACTACATTTGGGTCTTGTGAGGTCAGTAGATATGTGTAGAGTCCCACAACTGCAGATCTATTCATGTAATCAATTTCAAGGAGGCCCATTCCTCCTTCAGAATGGGGAATATATAATCTTGGTATGCACTGATTTTTATAAATCATTTGGTGAGCATGAAGTATCCTTCTTGTTTTCCTACCTAATCTATCCAACAATTTTTGGGGCCATTCAATTGCTCCAAAACTGTAAGTTAGACAGGAAGAGCAAATTTGTTTATAGCTTCGATTTTGTTCCTATATGCCAACACTGTTTTTAGAATTAAGTTGTCTTTTAAAGTATTCCTTACTAAGTTTTATTTGCATTTGTTCATGTTTTATTGTTGATCCTTCATCAGTTCCCAAATATTTAGGCACTCCCTCTTGCTCAAGTTCTTTTATAACACTTTCCTGTCCCAAACTGATGTTTTCTTAGTGCTGCAGTTTTCCTGCCTTAAAGGTTGCTTTTGCATGCTTATCAAGACCAAATGACATTCTTATATCATCTGGAAAAGTTTTAACAACCTGCAGCTGTACTTTCAGTTCCTCATTTGATGAGCTATACAGTTTAAAATCATTGACAAAGAGTAGATGAAAAGTCTTTACACTTTGTTGTTTTCTAGGAGTCAAATTGTAGCCATGGCCTAAGCTGTTAAATAAAGAGCTTAATGGGTTAATGGCAAGGCAGAATAGCAATGGTGACAGAGACTCACCCTGAACTATCCCCCTTTGAATTTTTATCCCTGGGATAATAATCTGTCCTTTATCATGGCTTAATTGTAAAGTTGTCTGCCACTGTTTCATGGTCACTGTAATGTAGTCAATCAGTGTAGGTTGTATCTGATCCATTTTAAACACTCTTTTATCCATGAATGTGGGATACTGTCAAATGCTTTTTTATTGTCAATCCATGCCATACTTAAATTCTTCCCCCTTTTTACAGTTCTCCAGTATGACTTTATTTAACAACAAATGACCCTTTGTTCCATATGACTTTCTTTTATTGCCTTTTTGTTCTACTGCCATAATTGAGTTTTCATCTAAATGGCTATAACCGCTATCAGCATCAATTCCTGTGTATAGTTTATACATTGTCGGAAGACAAGTTATTGGGTCTATAATTTTTAGGGTAGCTTGCAGATTCACTCTTAAGTTGGAGCATTGTTTTGATTGCTGTTAGCAGGCTTGGTGTCTGTTTGGTGTTTGCATATAAATAGTTCTTACTCATGGCTAAATATTCGTGCAAAGATGTTAATGCTTTTAAACAAAAGTTAGGCACTGCATCTGGGCCTGTGGTTTTCTAATTAGAGGCTTTTCTTAACTTTATTTCAATATCTCTGGCTGTTACTTCATCCCATTTCATATCCAGCACCTTTAAACTTCTTATTCTTTCTTTTACTTCTTTTATCCATTTAGCATATTTGTTATGTTCCACAGGATCTTCATAGGTACTTCTCCAAATTGTATCTATTTCCTCCTTTTTTTGGCAGTCTTTCAATTCTTTTTACTTTGTTTCCCAATTTTCTATAAAACTTTTTTGCATCATCAATAAATTGCTTATTTTGTACTTTTTCTTTATATTTATCTGTGTATCATCTAAGTTTTTCCACCTGTGCTGAAATTTTTAGTTTATTATTTGCGATAGTACATGACAGATCCTGGTCTGTTCTAATACTGTGCATTGCTTTTATCACATTTTTCTTTCTATTTTTGTTGATCTATCCCCGCTTCTATAGTCTTCTAGCAGTGACACGTCTTGTCTTAATTGCTTTATAGTTTTCTCTATTCAATTATTCCATGATGGTATTCAATTTCACCCCTTCCTTTCCCTCACTACCCTGTCTGTGTTCTTGTGGTAGAACATTATCAGTTATTAATTTAGTAGCACAGTAATATATCCTGTTTACTTCTGTTATATCCCATGGATCTCTATGGACAGTCCTAATTACTGCATTAGTTTTATCAGACTTCTGAATTTTTGGGTTTTATTGACCTTCTGCAGTCTATTGCTCTCATTGATCTTAATATTTCTATCCATGTCTATTAAATCAAGCAACTCTTCTCATAGCTCATTTTCTTCCAAGCTAAGAGCACATCCCTTGTTTTCCATTTCCTGTGGGCATGCTATAAAAAGTTTTATAGCATCTTTTGGAGTCATCTTCTCTTCAATTTCATCCTGTACCATCCATTGTACTGTCATATGAGAACTCACTGGCCTATCACTCCTCAACATTGACTGCATCAGAATTTCCACAGTTTCCTGTTCATTTCCTTGCTGCCTAGCTTCAAGTGAACTTACTGGTTTCCTATGGAAGGCTCCAAAATATCTTGATATGGCATCTCACCAATTGCTTCCTGTTTCACTGGTTTCCCCTTAATTTGGATATCCATTGCTCTATCCTGTTGTGGTGCTTTCTGCATTCAATTTTCTACACTGAATCCTTTACTTCGCAGGTACTCCATAACCTCAGTTTCTGTTGATTTAACTTCTCCATTACTAATCTCCTTTTCTACTTTTCCACTTTGTCTTCTTATTTTTTGTATTATAAAGTGTATTGTATACTATTTCCATTAGTTATGAATGTGATAGTATATGAAATAAATTGCAAAATGAAGAAGGCAGGGTAAATAACACCTAAAGGGTTAAGAGTTCCAGTTTTGTTTACATATGCAGATGACGTAATAATTGCAGAAAACAAAGTCTTGATACAAGGAGTAATGTACACAAAAAAACTGTCTATAGATGATAGAGACGGCTTTAAATAAATAGAAAAGTAAATGTATAGGTGATGTAGTAAAGATTGGGGGTATATATTTTACAATGAATAACATTTCTGTGTTAGGTTGAAAATTTGTGAATAAAGATGTAAATAGAATTCAATGGGAAAAACAACAGAAGAAATAAAGCAAGCATGTCTTTTCTGGAAAACAGACAAATTATCATTCAGAAAAAAAAGGCTTATTTGATAAATTCAGTACTGCTGGGAAAATAGCATACTTAGCAAGGATGTTTATGTTACCATCAGTATTTGAAAAGGAATTAGTGAAGATATTTTTTTTTCATTTATATGGGGTTCTAGATTAAACCCATTAAAATGAGGAGTTTTGTATGTAAATAAAGAAGAAGGAGACTTAGGGTTAATTAACCCAGATGTATATGCTGCTTCATTAAATTTGTACAAAGTGTTACAATTGATAAATGAAAAATATGAGAGATTAGTAGTAAAACTGTATAAATGTAAACATGATAAATTTGGGGCTATGGAAAAAAAGAGTAAAAGAGAAGAAAGATTGCATAAATGAAATAAAATATTACCAAGAAAAATATTTTATGGAAAATAAAAATAAGCAAATAGTGCAATGTCAATATTTAATTGCAACTGGTAACAGATAAATTACTAGTAAAAGGAAATATGCCGTATAAAAAGAGAAGTGATAGAACACGTTTACATTGTCAAGAAGAAAAAACTACAGAACATGTATTTTTGAAATGTAAAAGGGTAAAAACATTATGGGTAAACCACTTAAAAGATAACAAAAGTGGAGTAGCAGAAAAGAAGGCAGAAGAAAATGAAAAATGGAAGTATGTGGTAAGCATTCAAAGTAAAAAAAAAAGAAAAAAATGGACAGGTAGGAAGTGTGGGACAATTTAAGAGCTCCTTTAGGTGTAAAAACACACAAGGTAGGAACATTTATTCTTATTACATTTAACAAAAGAGACATTTTGTAACATATTTAAGACTGTTTTTTTCAATGGACAATTTTCTTGTAGAATATGAGAAAAGAAAGGCTGTAACCCATGGAGTTTTTATGTAATAAAAGCATTTAACAGGGAAACAAAAGGGTGATTCATGTGCAATTTCAAAAGAAAGAGAAACTTTGAAAGGACCTTTAAAAGCTTTATGTAAAGAAGTAATGGACATTCCAAAAGTTTATGACAAATGGGATTTCTGGACTGGTGCCTGGGACTGTAATATTGTGTTAAAAATAGAAAGAGAAAAATATTATACATATACCAAGCATGATAAATGTGCAGGGGAATAAATGTGTAGTAAAATACTGGTGACAACCCAAAACATGTTTTTTTTTATGGAAAAGAAGGGGATTTGGTAAGTAACTGTGACAAAAGAAAATGTTATATTTCTAGGGAAATGGGGCATGATGCAAAGAAATATGAACTGAAATGTTATAAATGTAATAAAATTCGACATTTATGCATGGAACACAAAAATCAAAATAACAGTAAGGAAAAAGAAAAAGAAAGAGAAGAAATTGTGTTAGCAGTAGAAATAGAAGAAAAATTAGATGTAAAAAAAAGAGGAAATAGAAAGAAGACATAAACTTGTAGGTAGTAAAATGAAAAAAAATATTGAAAAAGGGTAAAATACAGAAATAAGAAAATTTAAAGGGATAAGCAAAAAAGAAAAAAAGAAAAGAAATGGATGAAAAATAATATATACCGCTAAAGACTGGGGATTGGTATAATGGTTAAGTTGTTTGATTCACAAACACAAGTTACAGTATTTGATTCTCACCTTTGGGAAGGAAATTGATTAGGTTTACAATGCCCTGCTAAGAAAGCTAGCCTAGTAATTAGCTATGAATTTACGAAACCATGAATATAAGGAAAAGGGAAAATAAAAATGTTTGAGTGTATTCTATAAATGTGAATAGTATTAAGAAAAAATAATAAGAATAGGAATTTTGCAGTGGTGTAATGTCTGTGATGCATATGTAATTATATTAGAAGACACAAGATTTTTAACAAATGAAATATTACAAACAGAGCAACTATGGGAGGAAAGATAATTTGGAATTTAGGAAACAAGAGGTGCTCTGGAATAGGAGTAATCTGTAGAAATACAGTAAAGTTATTAGCTGTAACTTTATCAAAAATGGGTAGATTAACCATTGTAAATTTAAAATAGAAAGAACAAGTACATAGACTTATTGCATTATATGCTTACACAAACTGTGAAGAAAGGAGAAGCTTATTTCATCAGATTTTAGTCTATGTAGTGATAAATTTGAGTATTATAATGAAAGGAGACTTTAACTGTGATTTAAGAGGCAAGCATAAAAAGTAAGGAAATAAAATGTTAGAAGTTATAAGATGTAGTAAGTTAAAACTTTGGGACAAAAATTCATAGGTTTACCAAAGGGGTATATAGAACTGAAATAGATTATTTTATAGTATCAGAAGTTTCAGTTATAGAGGAAGGGAAGGTAGTTGAAACAGGATTTTCTGATCATCTTGCAATATGGACAGAGATAAAATAAAACATGGAATATATAAAAATAGGCAAAGGAATAAAAAGGATAAATGAGAAAGTATGGAATGAAGAAGGAAAGAGATTAGAAATGCAGTTATGGAAAAATCAGATTACTATGAGAATATTTTATAAAAATCGGACTGAATGGTGGATGAAATTTAAGGAAAAATAAAAAATGTTTTTTTTATAGTGGCAATATGATGTGAGAAAAATAAAGAAAGAAAATATGAAAGAACATATAATGATGCAGTGGAAGATTTAGAACATAATCATGTAAAGTAGTTTAACAAAGTAAAGGAATTATATAATAGAAATCAAGAAAAATGCAAGAAATGTATAAGCAATATATTTTTACAAGAAAAAAGAGAAAAATGTATTGAGTTACTTAAGCAGATTAGTAAAAGATGGTAGTGTTGTAATTAGAGAAATAAAAAAATGTAAAAGGAGAAATAGAAAGAACACAGGAAAAGATTATGAATAATGTAGTACAACATGTGGGTTCCATTAGAAATCGCGAACATTCAAAAGTTCGAGCCTGATATGGTCAACACCATTATGAGCAAACTTTTGAAAGCTCACAAGTTTCAATGGAGATCCCCATAAGGAATATTTTCCTTTACTTCAATGTAGTGTGATCTCAGAGTTGGTATATTTAAGTAGTGAGGGGTGTGGGGGGTGCAGGGGAGCTTGCCCCCCTGCCTGGAGCGTTCAAGTAATTTTTTTTTTTTTATTTTGTATTATTTGTTTGAAGTTTTAAAACTTTGCTCATATGGTGTCAATCATATGAGAGTCAACGTTTTATACCTTCAAGCATATAATGTAGACCCCAACATGTGCAAGAAATGTTTTCAGAAAAAAAGAAGGTAGTGAAAAAACATGGAAAGTAAAAAAGTTAACAGAAAAAGAGAATAGCTAATTGGGAGAGGAGATTTCTTTAGATGAGCTAGATAAAGTGAATATAGATTTGGCTGCAGGCCAAATGGAATAGCATATGAAATTATAAAAAATTTAAGGGATGGCAAAAAAATACATATACACATGTTTTAAAGATTTTGAATGCATGGTGCAATAAAGGATTTATGCATAAAGAATTATGTAGTGGAATAATTAAATTCATATGGAAGAAGAAAGATAGAAGATAATTAAAAAAAACTGGAGAACAATAGTGTAGGAGTATTGAACAATAATTATCAGTAGATCCTTATGAACATAATACAAAAGAGAACTGAAACTAAAATGGAAAATATTATAGAAGATTGCATATATAGTATAAAAGGGGAAGCATTATTAAGAATTATTAATGTTAGAGAAATTGTGGATAATATGAATGGAAAAGAAGAAACAAAAATCATAATAGGAGATCTTAATGCAGCATTTGATACAACTTGACATGAAATTGTATGGTAATAATGAAAGAATATAATATAAGTGATAAGTAAGACAGGGATTTCCAGTGTGTTGTATACTATTTCCATTAGTTATGAATGTGATAGTATATGAAATAAATTGCAAAATGAAGAAGGCAGGGTAAATAACACCTAAAGGGTTAAGAGTTCCAGTTTTGTTTACATATGCAGATGACATAATAGTTACAGAAAACAAAGTCTTGATACAAAAAGTAATAATTTACACAAAAAACTGTCTATAGATGATAGAGACAGCTTTAAATAAATAGAAAAGTAAATGTATAGGTGATGTAGTAAAGGTTGGGGGTATATATTTTACAATGATTATGTGTTAGGTTGAAAATTTGTGAATAAAGATGTAAATAGAATTCAGTGGGAAAAACAACAGAAGAAATAAAGCAAGCATGTCTTTTCTGGAAGACATACAAATTATCATTCAGAAAAAAGGCTTATTTGATAAATTCAGTACTGCTGGGAAAATAGCATACTTAGCAAGGGTGTTTATGTTACCAACAGTATTTGAAAAGAAATTACTGCAGATATTTTTTTCATTTATATGGGGTTCTAGATTAAACCCATTAAAATGAGGAGTTTTGTATGTAAATAAAGTAGAAGGAGACTTAGGGTTAATTAACCCAGATGTATATGCTGCTTCATTAAATTTGTACAAAGTGTTACAATTGATAAATGAAAAATATGAAAGATTAGTAGTAAAACTGTATGCATGTAAATATGATAAATTTTGGGCTATGGAAAAAAGAGTAAAAGAGAAGAAAGATTGTATAAATTAAATAAAATATTACCAAGAAAAATATTTTTATGGAAAATAAAAATAAGAAGCAAATAGTGTAATGTCAGTATTTATTTGCAACTGGTAATAGATAAATAACTAGTAAAAGGAAATATGCCATATAAAAAGTGATAGAACACGTTTGCATTGTCAAGAAGAAGAAACTACAGAACATGTATTTTTGAAATGTAAAAGGGTAAAAACATTATGCGTAAACCACTTAAAGAAGATTATTTTGAAAACATAAAAGAAGTGGATAAAGTAAACATGGATATGATTAAATATGGATATTATGGGAATAGAAGTAAAGAATGTGTTAAAGAACAGATACAAAGGTGTTTTATGTTATATGAATTACATATAATGAAAAAAATAAATTAAATTATGTTTAATGGTAAATGGATTTTAGAAACAATATTAAGTAAAATCAGATGGTGGTTATTGAAAAATGAGTGGCGTCTAATAGGGATGAAAATTTATCATGACTGTAAAGGAAATTGTGGATATGTGTAAGCAAATTTGTTTATTTTTATATTTGTACATATGTAATATTTCTAAGTATGTAAATATTTTGCATACAACAGATTTTTTATACAAATAAAGGACCCCTACTCTTTGGAGCTGCTAGATGGTGTAAGGAAAGATGCACAAGAGAAGCATGGAGGAGTGGAAAAAAGCTATGGAGAGTGTGAATGTGAAAAATGACAATTTGGAGGAAAAAATGTTTGTTATGGAGCTTCAGAATGTAAACAAAGATTCCTGTGTGGGGGATAGTACAAATGAGCAGTGTTTAGCTGTCTCAATGGAGAAAGAGGTAAGCAAGTCTGTTGGAGTGGTGCAGATAACAGAACTAGTGTCAGGAGGTCTCGCAGATGATGTTCTGTTAAGAATAATAGAAAAGGATGAACCAGATGACTGTTCTGCTGTTTCATGGAGTGAGATGGTGGATACATTTTTTAGAAGTGCTGAGGATGGTAATATGGAAAAGGAACCAGGTGATGTGGCAAGAGAGAATTCAGCAATAAAAATCTGATACAGCAGTGAGAGCATACAGCAAACTGAAAAAATCTGATACAGGAAAGTAAAAGGAAAGCAGCAACTAATTGAGAAGGTATCTGGTTTTGGAGCAGCAAATAATGCACTAACTAAAACATATGCTGCACTGACAACAAGCATAAAAGTGTACAGCAATGACCTGTAAGTAAAACAGGTTTTTAAAAGGAAGAGAACAAAAGACTAGCTGTGAAAATAACAGCAAAAGCTGACACTATAATAGACAGATATTATGTATGGGACAATACGATAACTGTTCTGAGTCTTATAGCTCAAGAAATTTGGTCTTTTATATATATTGGGACAGAGGCTTTTTTTTTTTTGCTTAACATTTGAAACTTAAAGACTGATAATGAAATTTCTGAAAATGTTACTAAAAAAGACATTTATCTGTGTAACAATTATATGCTTTCTGGTAATAATTTAAATGTTAACAAAAATGTTACTTTGCAGTTTAGAATTGATGAACTGGAAGAAAATAGCGTTGGATGCGAGGTGTGTGTGAAACCATTGATAATACTGTATAAGAGATGAGAGAAACACATGGAGTTGATGGTGGATGTTGAAAACTGTTTTGAAATGTTAAAAAGAAAAAATGGTGAACCATTTGCCAAGTATTAATTTCTAGATGGTCATTGAGGGACATTAAGATATGCTGGCCAGCTTAAATCAAATTTATAAATAAAAAACCAACAGGTCAAAGACCTAAAACAATACAAAAAAAGAAAAAAAATCAAAAAAAAACACCGATACAATGTTGCCAATAGCGGTTTAATGCTCAATAATTCACAAGTCAAATGAATCCAATGTTGACATCCACCAAAAGAATACGAACAACTAAGCGCATTCGCCAAGGTTAACAAACCAAAGGCATCATCAGAGTTGTTCGCTTACAATGCATTCTCCCCCTTTGAACTGTTCAACAACTAACCAATTAATCAATTAAAAACTTTTTTCACATTTTTAAAGACATAGAAAGAACAAAATAAAAAACAAGAAAAGAAAAACAATATAGAGCCAAACCAAAACATTGAAAAATTCAAACAGTTAATGAATATACAATTATTGAAAAAATCATTGCTTCACTAAATTATACTTAAAAAACATGTAAAACATATTCTTTAAAAAAAAAAAATATATATATATATATATATATATATATATATATATATATATATATATATAAAATAGTACCAATATATATTCCCCATTCTTATTTATTCTACATATGTATTTTAATGTTTGTTACCCTATTTTATTGTATTTTATTTTTAAAAAAGGCTTGATGGAAATATACTCATTCAACCCTGGAAAGCATGTGGCATCAGTACGTATTTGCCACATGGACTCATGTGCTTCCAGGATAGATTCCCAATCACCCCCCCATCCATAATCAGATATTTTATCAATAATAAAAAACAGAAAATTATGAGCATTAAACCGCTATCTGCAACATTGTTTTGGTGATTTTTTTCTAAATCAAATTTATCTTGTGGAGACTTTCTCTCATTTAATTAATGATTATGACATGGTACAATGTAAGCAGTGTGAGTTGAAAGGACATGCAGTATGAAAGTGTGTCCCTGAATGTAGGTTGTGTAAAAAAGAGAGTTTTGGATGGATTGTCAAAAACAAACAATAAATAATGAAAAAGAAAGAGAAAGGGAAGAAAAAAAAACAAGTAATCTCTGTGGTATCACCGAAGTCTCAAAACAACCCTCTAAAGTGTAGTGGGTCCAAAAAAAACAGTGTAAGAAACTTCTCTGTGTGGAAGATTTTCAGTTCATATATTTCTTGTTAATCATTGTATATTAATCAGGTCAGACAATAGTAGTAGAAGTAGCAAACTTAAACTCGTCTTAAGTCAAAACAAAATAAAAAAAATAATAATAGAAAATATATAATTGTACAGCATTACTAAGTATTCAAAAGTAATCCAAGCAAGGCAGGCAGTCTGTTTCCAGTCGAAAATCCTTTATTAAGTACACAGACAAGCGATCCAAGTAAAACAAAATAGAGTAATAATTTCCTCACAAGCTTTCTAAAACTATATATATATATATATATATATATATATATATATATATATACTTTTTATCAGACATGGGAGTGGTTTATTGTGCTGTAAAACAAAGAGTTATTGGTACACATGCTAAATTCACATCCCTTCCCCCATCAGTGTGACATTCGAGCTGGTCCTGCCCTACTTTGTAGCTGTCATAATAATATATAACTCTTATTAAATAAAATGTATAATGATGTGGTACCTCTTACTTAACCAGATTATTAATTAGATTATTAAGTCTGTGATTTTATCCAAGACAATATACTACATGGCTGGAAATATATCAACCTTAGTTCATTTGGCAATCAAAAAATATATATAATTATATACATATACATTTTGCATGTAAAAATCAATTTATATTTTCATAACCTATTGTTATAGATTACTTTCGTCCTACTAGACTTCTTCAGATCTGTGTACAAGAACCCTAAAAACAATCTATAAAAATATATATAATTGTATAATTAGCTAGTATTATTACACATCATTGTGAATAAAGTGGGAAAAAGAAAAAAAGAAAAATAAGAAAAAATGTATGTATGAGGATGGAAACAAAATATACATTTAAATTACAACTGATTTAAAATGGTATTTAAAACCAACTCATAGAATAAAACAAAATAAAATAAAATACAATTAGTCATGAAAACAATGTGGCAATTTTCTAAGTTCCACTGCACTTTTAATTGAACATTAGTAGTTTAGTCCAGGCTTCCTAAAAGAGTTCAGCTTTAATTGCCACATGAGTTTATGTTCCTCCAGAATATTTGCGGTTTCCTTCAAGATCACCCATGTCTATGCGATCCAGGATCTGAAACTTAAAACCTGTGTGTCTTTTATGAAGAGAAAAGTGTTTGGCTAGTGCATTATTTTTACATCCAGAGCAGATTTTTGACAGATGACATGAAATCTTATGCTTGAGTTTATTTACAGTCTTACCCACATAGAATGCATCACATTCATTGCACTGTGCCCTGTAAATTACTTTTGTAGTGTTACAGTCACCACCTGCACTGTCTTTAATGATTTTCTTTAAAAAACATTTTAAGGTCTATCAGTACCTGAGCAACCTCATTCCTGCAGCTTGGAACAAAAGTAAGTCCTTTGGACAACACACTGTTTTCCTCTTCAGTAAGTGCTTTAACAGAGTGGTTCCAGATAAGTGGAGCACCTGTTATTGTGGCACCTGTTATTGTTGTTATTGTACCTGTTATTGTGACTGGTTCCTCTGTCTGAGCCTGGGACCTGGGTTGTAGTCAAGGTTCCAATTGAGATTGCCCAGGTATTGTATTTCCCTCACCCCTGTCCACTGTTCGGTTCTCCTGTCCCTCTGGGAGTTCGTGGCTAGACTATGAAACTTCTGGAATTCTTCCTCTGCTTTCTGGAATCTCAGTGGGTTGTAGTAGAATTTTTCGCTGTGGCTGTAGTATGGGGGAACCTGGTAAGACGGACAAGCTCTGGGGCTCTGGTGGTGGTCGTCGTTCTTGTTCTGTTACTGGTGTTGGCTTTGGTATTGGTATGGTGGTTGATGTCTGTGTTGTCGATATTGGTCTTCCTGAAGAAACTGGTCTCTGTGAAGGTGCTGCTGCTCCTGGTAGCTAGATTTTTTGTGGTCCCGGTTGTTCTGGTAGTCCTGTAATTCATCCTGTAGAACTTTCTGTCAGTTCTGGTTGCCGCTAAAGCCAGCACCAGTACCAGGACAAGAACGACCACCACCACCAGAGCCCCGGAGCTTGTCCCTCTTACCAGGTCCCCCCATACCACAGCCACAGCGAGGAATACTACTACAACCCACCAAGATTCCAGAAAGCAGAGGAGGAATTCCAGAGGTCTCATACTCTATCCACGAACTCCCAGGGAGACAGGAGAACCAAACATTGGACAGGGGTGAGGGAAATACAATACCTGGGCAATCACGACTGGAACCTCGACTACAACCCAGGTCCCAGGCTCAGACGGAGGAACCAGCCACAATAACAGGTACAATAACAACAACAACAGGTACCACAATAACAGGTGCTCCACTTATCTGGAACCACTCTGTTAAAGCACTGACTGAAGAGGAAAAAAGTGTGTTGTCCAAAGGACTTACTTTTGTACCAAGCTGCAGGAGTGAGGTTGCTCAGGTACTGACAGACCTGAAAATGTTTGTGAGGAAGCTCAACTTAAGGGTACTGTTTCATGGCAAAAGTAATGACATTAAAAATAAGCCTATTGATGAAACTATAAAAAGGCCTAGTAGCTATTGTCCACCACTACATCAAACACTAGCTGTTTTCGAAGTGAAATGTGAGAGGGATATCAGGAAACTGCTTAAAAAACCTCCTAAGAATAAATATTATAGCTTACCACAGGGAGACAGAAAAGCATTGCTTGAGCTAGGCATTGATAAATCCAGGCATGTAATGAAGGCAGACAAGGGAGGAAGTATACTTGTGACTGATACCACTAGCTACAACCAAAAGATAGAGAACATGCTGGAGGATAACAGATTTTATGAGTTATTTACCATGGATGACATCAAAAGAGCATATGATTTATGGAACACTAATCTCACCACATTATGGGAAGAAAAACTTATCACTGAAAATTTTATAATTATTTATGGAGCCCATGCCCATGTTTACCTTATTTTTTTGCAATACCAAAGCCACACAAGAACAGAGAAGACCCACCTTATAGATCGGTGGTAGCAACTGGAGGTTCCCTTACCGAAGCCACAGCCATTTACCTTGATTACTTGCTGAAACCTCTAGCAGAAAAGAATAAGTCATACATAAGAGATTCAATGGATTTTCTGAGGAAAATAAAAAACATTACAGTGGAATCTGACAGTATTTTATTAATTATTGATGTGGAATCCTTGTACACAGTGCTCCCTCACAATTATTGTATAGCAGCAGCTATGGAGTCTTTTAAGGAACATAATCAGGGTACACAGGCACAACTGCAAAAGTTAAGTAAGCTCATTAATCTTGTACTGGATTTCAATTTCTTTACTTTCAATGGCAAACACTACAAACAAAATACTGGTATAGCAATGGGGGATGCCATGGCTCCCAGCATAGCTAACATAGCCCTGGGTAAATGGGAGGAGGACTTTATGTTAAACAACACAGGCTACATGCAGCATATCACATGCTATTTAAATTTTATTGATGACATCTTTATTGTGTGGGAAGGTGACACCTTGCAGTTTGCAGATTTTATCACTTACCACAATCAAACAAACCCCTTCCTGAAGTTTACCTCTTCCCATAGCTGTACTTCAACCACTTTCTTAGATATGCAGATATGCAGATTTCCAAGGACACCAACAATAACAGAATCACCACTGATCTATTCAGAAAACCAATGAGGGTTAACTTATTACTCCACAATAAAAGTCTACATCCTACAAAAAACAAGTATAATGTAGTGAAGTTCCAAGGCTGTAGACTAGCTAGAATTACCACAGAGATGGAACCATTTTTGAGAAACCTGAACAACTTAGAGAATGATTTTCTAGTGAAAGGCTATGAATGTCAGATGTTAAAAAAATGCTTTCTCTTACCCTGGTTTCAATGACAACTGTAACATAGTTTGTTTACTGAAATTAAAGAGTTGCATGAGGCATTGAATCCAGTTTAAAAAGATCTGGTAGATTTGTTCATTTAGGTTTTTCACACATGTTGGTAAACATGTTCACAGTACTTTTTTAGAGTAGAACTGGTATGTGCTATATACATTTGATTCATTGTATGTTAAGTGGACTACTGTTTTATTTTATTTTATCATTTTATTATTCTGTTATTTGTTAAAAGTTGATAAAACGTTCTGTACGATATTGTTATGACATCTGGGAACAAAGTATATATTCTGTTTTTACATTGTTTCTATGAGTATCTAGTTGTGTAGGTTTGTTTTTTAGCCTGTGTTGCTTTAAATGTTATCTAAATGCTATACCAGTATTTTGTTTGTAGTGTTTGCCATTGAAAGTAAAGAAATTGAATTCCAGAACAAGATTAATGAGCTTGCTTAACTTTTGCAGTTGTGCCTGTGTACCCTGATTATGTTTCTTAAAAGACTCCATAGCTGCTGCTATACAATAATTGTGAGGGAGCACTGTGTACAATGATTCCACATCAATAGTTAATAAAATACTGTCAGCTAGCTGATTGGCTAACATAACCAATTGCCTTGTAGCGGACTTTTTAAAAGACATTACACTGAAGTGTCTTTCTTACTTTCTGATGAAGTTACTCTAGTTGAGTGACGAAAACGTGTTTGGTTTTTAAATAAACTTTTTACTCATTAAAAATACCTTTAGTACTCAGTCTTTTAAGACACTGGTGAGTGGCTGTTTAATCATGGAAGAATATTAATGAGGATGTTATAACAAAAATTATAAACAGTAATTAAATAGAAATGTGTGTGTGTGTGTGTGTGTGTGTGTGTGTGTGTGTACACACACACACACACACATATATATATATATATATATATATATATATATATATATATATATATATACACATATATATATCTATATATAGATCTAGGACTTTTGATCGAAGGATCAAAAGCACAAATCCATTACCACTGAACACACTTTAACGAAAGTGCTTTCATCGAAAAAGCACTTTCTTTAAAGTATTTTAAAAAACCCCACAAAATCTACTTGAATGCAAATGAAAAAGCCCCCCTGCACCCCCGATGTGGGGGGCTATGCCCCTCACACCGCCCTACTTTAATATTCTCACTCTGAGGTTGCACTACAGTGGGGAAAAGGGAATTTTCCCTTACTGCACCATAGTATAACCGGAACAACAAGCATATATCGCGGAAGTGCTGCTTTGGTGAACAGCACTTTCGCGCAAGTATGCTCACCAAATTGGGATTCAGTGAGAGATGCAGTCGAGCATCTGTACAGACCATATATATATATATATATATATATATATATATATATATATATATATATATATATATATATATATATATATATATATATATATATATATATATATATATATATATATATATATATATATATATATATATATATATATATATATATATATATATATATATATATATATATATATATATATATATATATATATATATATATATATATATATATATATATATATATATATATATATCGAGATTCTGAATATCAAAGCCAGAATCTCGAGATTCAATGTCGAAAATAAGAAAAAAAAAATAAGGCATGACACCCTGCAAAATAATGTTTTTGCAGGGGGCAAGCCCCCCTGCACCCCCCCCAGATCTCCTGCAACTTAAATATATGAACTTTGAGATCGCTCTACAGTGAAGGGAATGGGAATAATACATTCCCTTCACTGCAGTGCTATCTTGGAGTTAGTATATTTAAGTAGCATGGGATGTGTGAGGTACAGCCCCCCACATGCGGGGTGCAGGGGGGCTTGCCCTCTGCAAAAACATCATAGTAGCTATTAGGTTTGTTTTTCTTAATTTTGAGATATTGCACCTCGAGATTCTGGCTTCGATATTCAGAATCTTGAGATTCTGATATTTTGAAATTAAAAAGTAAATATATAGTATTTTATGTTGGTTTAAATAAAGGATGCCTGCTCTTTTCAAAAGGTCCTTTGTAATCTTTGAGATCGATCTAAGCTACCACCAATTCAAGCATAGGGGGTCTCTGTTTACCATCTCATCCAAAGACTAGCATAGTCAGGAATGCAATACTTCACTGTTAGCAATCAAGCTACAGGGTTGGAGAATAGAACCCACAGCCTTCTGTACTAAAGATAAATGTGCTACTTGTTGAACAAATATTGTTAACTCATGCTTAGGGGATCAAGAGAGGCTACTCATGGTAAGGCCATTCTGTATATTACCCATACAATGCTGATGCCTTTTGCTAAATTTCAGTTCCTGCTCTGAAACTATATCATACTGCCTTTTTCTTATCCAGCACTGGAAAACATTTATTTTTACTTTAGAACCTACAACACATACATTCAGGGATAGAACATCTAGGGTAGTAATAATATGTAAAATACTCACTAATGAAGCCTAATATATAGTAAAGCACAAGAACATTAAACAGTCGCAGTATATTGTTTGATGGAAACATGTTGCTGGCACTGTTTGCCCCAATGCTAAGCAGTTTTGCTGCTCCTGGATAAGCTTACACTTAACTTAGTCAGCTGACACTATAGCAGTAAGTAACACAGTATGAGTACTACCAAATTTTAGCAAATCCAAGTCTATGTCAAAGTGTGCACAGTCAGATTCCAGGGTGAATGGAGCCAAACCCCATGTTACCATTGATGTTAGTTAACAAACAAAAGAAATTAAAAATAAACTTTTATGGCTTGTGACCCTTATGTTTTAGCTTCCTTGTGGTATTATCTCCAGTTTGACATTGTGTTTCTCCAAAGTGGCGATAATGAAATGATGCACTGGTTTGGTGCTTTCCACTGGGAGTAAATAGTCAGTGGGCTGGAGACCTTCTATGAAGACTGTCTTAACAGGGCAATTTCACTTGTGTCCATCTCACCATGCTTATACTCCACAGGGAGAAGTGCAAACGTATTGTCCACTTGGATTGTAAGTAGGTTCTGTGTCACCCTTTATAGGCTAAGTGATTTGTGAGCTAACTTCTTATTGGAAGAAATCCAAAATACAGGGATTGTTCTCATGTCAATTTGGGTCTATCTGGACAGCTGCAAACTTCCTTGGCTGGTGCACCACCTGGCTAGGTGATCTCTTAGCATGCTGGTGTGGGGATTCTTTTGGGAATGGTTTCTACAGTGATGTATCTGCTTCTATACCATTAGGAAAAGATGGCTACTGTGCCATAACTTTAATTAGAGAAATGTTTTTAAGCTCTAGCATAGGGAGCTGCTGTTGCAGAAAAACTAACACCTGATCAACTGATTCAAAGGAATGTTTACTTTTCTCAAAATTAATAATCAAAACTAAAGGATATCTGAAGCATGTGGATATCCTATTTTTATAGCATGAAGACTGTACCTCTACAAACTATCTCCATTTGTCAAGTACAGCCCAATAAAACTGGACCAGACTCACTTTTTGGCCAGTAAGAAAAAAAGACTTACCCTCTTTAGCTGTCCAGAGCAGCAGGTCATTATCTGCAAAGTTTAATAGAAAGAAAATAATATGCCTTCGGGTGGAGTTTGCATGTGGTTTAGCCTTGGCTGCTCTATACATCTGCTCATTAGTAATGGACCCACTTATTCCCAAAGTAACTAGAAACTTCTTTCAATTAACTTTTTTGCATTGCTTCTCTCTGAGCCTTCTTACAGACCTAATAAATGGATGCTATTCCTCCAGTTTTAATATTCAAGATCATCCTGGTGTTCTCTTAGCAGTATAATTTCTGTTTCTCATGCATCCAGTTTAGTTTGTTGTGACCAAGTCACTGTTGTGTTTAGGGATGTAGCTGAATGTAAGCATTCAGACTTAGCAGCCGTAAAGTTTTGAATTCCTTCAGAATTCTTTGCCTCCAGCACTTCAGTTTCCTCCATGTTGGTTAAGACTTCATACAGCAAGCTGGCTAGCAAGTCTAGAAAGTATAGCTTTTGGACCCAAGTGAGATTTGCCTATTATAACTACTCTGAGGTGTCTCCTGTTTAATTCAGAAAGGGCAACAGCTTAGTTAACAAATTGGCTGTACTCCAAATGGCATTAGATATGAAATAGATTGCTAGAAGGCAACTCAGGGATTGGTGTTCCATGATTTACCTGCTGCCATTACCACTGCCAGCTACACCCCTTTCTTGTTTTACTACTCGATTGCAGTGTGTATTTCCATATTAGTGTGTTATTTAACAGCATTTTCCTTCCATTACTTTGGCTTAAGTGAGAAAAAATACTGAGCTTTTTGCTGAGTCATAAGAAACTGAAAACATCAATTACCTGTAGAATGAGAATGAGTTTAAGATTAACACTTTTATTTAAATAAGAAAAAAACAAAACAGTGTAAGAAACTTCTCTGTGTGGAAGATTTTCAATCCATATATATCTAGTTAATCACTGTACATTAATCAGATCAGATAATGGTAGTAGAAGTAGCACACGTAAACTCATCCTAAGTCATAAAATTAATAAAAAAATATATATTTTGAAATAGTATACAGAATTACTAAGTATTCAGAAGTAATCCAAGCAAGGTAGACAGTCTGTTTCGAGTTGAAAATCCTTTATTAAGTACACAGACAAGTGATCCAAGTAAAACAAAAATAACAAAGTAATAGTATCCTCACATGCTTTCAAACTATACATATAGTTTATAAGGCAAGGGATTGGTTTATTGTGCAGTAAAACACAATGTATTGGTACACATGTTAAATTCACATCCCTTCCCTCATCATTGTGACATTCAAGCTGGTTCTGCCCTACTTAGTAGCTGTCATAATAATATACCCCTTATGTACTTTAAATAAAATTAATAATGATGTGGTACCTCATATTTAACCAGATTATTAAGATTAGCAACAAGAATTTGCAACTAAAGAATAAACACTGTGAAACTCTAATGTCTAGCATTAGTGGTTGAGTTCATTCATCCATGATAGGGCCACCGAGACTATAAGAGGCAAAATCATGGCCATTCTGTTAAATCTGGGGCAGTTGAGAGGTATGGTGATAAATCTGTGTGAGTGAGTGTGTGTGTGTGTGTGTGTGTGTGTGTGTGTGTGTGTGTGTGTGTGTGTGTGTGTGTGTGTGTGTGTGTGTGTTGTTTGAATGTGTGTATATGTCTATGTGTTTATGGGGGGTGAATGGGAGAGTGCCTGTGCAAACATGATGCATAGGCCACTGGCAGTGACTACTACAACAAAGTGCTTGATTGTGCTTGCTGCAATGACTAAGTGAATCAAAGTTATGCATATTAGCCAATAATGAAGTGTTTCCTCATTCCGACTAATTTGTCTCTGAACACACACACACACATATACACACTCAAACACATACATCATGGGTACTCATCATGCATCAAACACCTCCCACCTGATGACTTTCATGGGTGTACTCACCCACTCACCTATACATAAACAGTATGTATATCACATAGTCAAACTGTCATAAGTTCGACTAAGTAAATGTCGAACCTGGAAGTTCGAAAAGCAATAACTTCGAACACTCAGAACAGCGATTTTTTTTCTCAGGGAAAAAAAATCACTGTTTCAGTACAAAACCAAAAAATACACATACACTTCAGACTGTTCCTAATGTGGGGGGCTCCCCCCACCCCCTACTTAAATATACCAACTCCGAGATCCCATCACAGTGGAGGAAATAGCAAAGCTGTGGAAACAGCCCACAAATTGTTTTCCCTGGGAAGCAATTCGGTGTTCCGCGACTTTGCTATTTTGACAGTTTGAAATTCCCAGTTCGATGTGTTGGTGTTCGGACAATTGTGCATTCGAACTATTAATATAGACCCCATAAACAGACACATGCCTACCCTACATATCCCCTAACTTGTCTCCCAGATGTGGCCACACAGACACATAAGCACATACACAAACTAAATTCATACAAACACACACACACACACGCACACACACACACACACACACACACACACACACACACACACACACACACACACACACTATCTATCTATTAAACTCCCTGGCATTTGTCTTGGCATTTGTCTTTAAAGTGATCTGACTTATTGAAATAACATGCAATGGGTAAATATAAACTTTTTGCCTGTGTTAGTTAACACAGGTGGTAATGATTTATATAGACTTGCAGTTCTATGAATTACTTGTTGTGTAAATTACTTCCACATTCACTTCTGGGAGGGAACATATGACTTGTTATCGTATGCCTCTACCTTAGAATGCCTCATTAACATTAGGAGCTGGTTGAAAAGACAGCCCACTGTAGTCCTTCAGCTCAGAGTTCAAACACTGTGGTAAGGATGTCTCTGAAATGGAAATGGTAAAGAGGGCTTTCTGGTAGCAGTAAGGTTTCTTGAGTCCCAGAGGTTGCCTATCAGGTTGATAAGAACTTATGAACTTACATATCTCAACAACAGTTTCTGGTTAAAAAACATGCATATAGTAAAGAGATTTTCTGAATTTTACTGCAACAGAAATGTATGTTGCCATGAACTCCCTGCTGCTACTTACCCCAAAACATATTGTAGGTTCAGGATTCCATTCACTGTACTAGTTCCGAGTATTTAAATATGGCTGCAAACAGTAGTTTTTTTTTTTTTTTTTTTTGCTGAATTTACTGCCATAGATATAAACACTGCACAGGAATCCCTGTCCTTATTCCCTTGCACAAACATGCCCTGCAGTTTCTTTAAGCGCAGAATTTCATTCAAGCTAGCAGCAGTTAACATACAGTCAGCCTTGTAAACAATAAATTGATTTTGTTGAATTTACTGTAGCAGATTAATATGCTGCTAAGGAATACCTGTTAGTAATCACAGAACAGAAGTCCCCTCCTTTGTTTAAGGTAGCAGATAGAGTTCAGATTTTTTAAAGAACATTGCATTATCAAACTGGATTTATTATTAAATATGCAAAACATATATGACCTCACATTCCATATGATCAAGAGCAATGCATATAAATATCGAATGACACTGACTCTAGATATCCAATAAAATGAAGGTCCTCATTTAAATAGTAAATAATACTTATACTAATGCAATTTAGAAAAAAAAATCCTACTAATGCTAACAATTTGAAGCAAAAAAAAATTCTTCAGCACAGAACACAGTCACTAGCTGATCCATATCTTTGTATGCCAGTTATAAAGTTAGTCATGCCAAGATTCTGGAGATGAAATAATTTCATCAACATCGAGAAGGCAGCCTCTGTTTTCTTTTCTATTAATTAATAGATCAAGCAACTAGTGCAAACACATAAAATATCAAATATGATAACTCTTAATGAAATTGTATATTCATTTTTCATCAGTGGACCAATTACAAATAGCTGGCAAGTTGCCATATAATGTCAGCTACTTTCTCATAAGAGAAAAAACTTGGTAGTTAATTTCCTTGACCCAGTTTGAGATGCAATTAAAAAAAAATCTATGAACTGACACAAGTTTATAAACTTGATAACTATTTCCTTTCTATACAGAGTTTACTCTGGATGATGCCAAGCAGAGTAGATAGTAACCTTCCTGTGAGATAATTTCTATAGATATATGTAAAAGACAATTATACAACTGTCATTCATCTTTCTTATTAATAAAATAGCATTTACTAAGGCCAGTTAATATAAGACTGCAAATATTTTACTAGACTTTTCAGACACAATGAATATGTAATCAATATTTCACTAAGCTGTCATTGCAAACTAGCCACATTTATGGGGAAATAAACATATGTACTGTGGAGCAACATAAATTGCTGATATATGAGGTTTAGATAGGGGCATATGGATAACGGAATAGAAATTTTAATTTATGGCACAACTGTCCAGAGATGATAAAAATAAAAGATTTTCCTTAAGATAACTCATCCAGGAAAAATACCAAATCTAATGTACCTTTGCTTTGCTTAAGTAATGGACTGTACTTGAGTGCAAAAATCCTAATTAGGTCTAACAAAGGATAAGATGAACATTTTTATATCATTTTGATAGCACTACCTATTACAAATTGTTTAGACAGTGTTACAAAAGAAACCTCTGGGAAATTTCTGCCATTAATAGTTCATTGTTAATAGTAATATTTTGATTGTTTAAAAGAAGTTGCCACAATATATATTCATTGAAAATCTCTATTTTATAATATAGTTGCTGAAAATGTAAAACAAGGAGTTTTAGATATGCTGGTAATTGAATAAATCCCTTAGAATTACTATATTGAAAAGGTAAAACAGCATTTTAATTTATGACCTCTCCATTTGACTCCTTAAGGAAGTATTTTGAGAATTAGATGCATAATGGATTGTAACACATAATAGCTTACTAACTCTCACAGAGAAACAGAAAAACTATTGATATAACAATTTTAAGCCACCCTTAATTTTTTGGTTGCATAGTTTATTCAAATTGTTATCATAAAGGAAGATATTTATGCATTTATTAATTACTTGAGTCACTCTGGAGAGAATCTAAGACTGTGTTGTTACAGTAATGAAACAGTTATAGAAATCTATTACGTTTTAATTATTAAGAACTTTCTTAATATACTAAATTTAGACTATGATATTAAATCCCATTACATTAATGCAACAGTGTATATTTAGGCTGAAAAACATGTTCAAATTTAATATGTATTTAACTCAAAGATTGCTCAGTGATATCCACATATATAAAAGGAAACTGGTTTATCTGTATTCAACTTGCAATTTAAAACTTCTCTGTAATCTTGGTTATCTTCAACACTTTCCTTACAGTTTGCGTGATGTGACACGAAAGCAAAATACCATTTGCAAAGAAAATAGCATTGATCATCATTCCACCAAACCATACACCCATGTGTTTTAAAGATTGCAGAATATAATAAAATAAGGGTTCGTAAGACATAATAAAAAGGCAGGAATAATGAGAATATTTTTACTAGGTACCATTTGTAATATGAAGGAAAACTACATTTATTATATTGCAAGTAGAGATCAAATTCATAAAGAATTTTAACTGCATTATTATACTGTTCAGCGAAATACATTTTGTTGAAAACTTAAGAGAAGAAACATCAATCATAGCAAAAGCTTTACTAGCATACAGATTTTAAATTATGATGTAAGAGCCATTCTAGAATTGCAATATTATCTCGGGTTTGTCTTTGTTACATAAAATCAGACTGGGACCTAGAGATTATTTAACCTGCTACCAATCTGAAATATTTACTTAATTTTTGCCATATAGTTCTATATCCAAGTTCATTAAGGGTGTTCGGAAGTAGCTCTTAATAAGTTTAGAATAAAATATAGGATTAAAAATGAAAATAGCTTGACATTGATTGAAGTAATCACCTGCAATTCCTTTTTTGTTAATGGTGTTAAATGGTTTCTGTGGAATTGTAACCAGCTGGTGCTTCTACTTCTAAGAGAAAGATGCAGCAAACCCATCATTGCCAGGTCCCTTACCATGCTTTAAGGAAGCCAGAGTATGCATCACTTCTCATAACAAAATATCCTTTTGTAAGTAATCAATAACATAACTGGGTATTATAATTGTTTAAGTGACTTAAGCAATCTTTAATACACAGTTCATTATTTTGGGAATATGAAGGCTAATTGCTTGATTTCTGTGCATTGTAGGGAGCATTCAGCATTGTTTTTTCATTTTACTGTAGGCCGCATTATCTTTTGATGATACTATGTTATTAGATCTGTGATTACATTTTAAAACATTTACTTGCATTTTAGAAACTCATTCAGCATATTTTGTGTTCACCTTTATTTCAAGAATGACTTGATTTCTATCATAAATACATAGCCCTACCATAGGTGACTAACGCTCTGTATGGATCGCAGTACTCACTGATATTCACTGGGTCCTCAAGAAGTATGGAATCTTTGTCTTTAGTTGTGATATCTGATTCTAGACTGTCCAGCTATGAACCCAGTGTTAGATTCCAATCTCCAGCTAATATATAACCATGCCTATCAAAGGATGGCATAGATGGCACAGGAAAAGTTCACTTTATCACAACGAGCATATGTAGTTAGTATAACTTTTTTTTTCTAGGACATATATTATAGCATAACAAATCTCCCCGGTGGGTCTTCTTTGGCTTGAGTTATTTCAAATATGATTTTTTTTCTTGACGAGGATATCCTTACCACTATTATTAGTTCAATCAGCTTTAGCAAATATATTTGAAAGGCACATTTATAATCATCAAATTGTGAGGCTAACTGGTCAGTTTCACACACTAAACAAATATACATTTGGCTTCATAAATATCAGAAGATTTCCTTAGAAACTTAAATACCATGGAGATGCAATGAGGCAACTTTTATTCATGTCATTTTGTATTTACTTTTCTCTAGTTTACAACTAGCAAAATCTCTTTTTTACCATATAACAAGCTTCATGCTTGAACTTGAGTATATATATATATATATATATATATATATATATATATATATATATATATGTATATCTAACACACTATTATGAAAATGCTTTGTGAACGTACACCAACATGACACTGCCATTAGAAATTAGTATCATGGTCACATCAACTCAGTGACTTGGGCCTAGTCCACATTTCAGATCTCCCTCTATAGCCTGACTACCTCTGCACATAATGACACAATCTCCTACCATGACTAACAAAAGGACTCTAATGACTAATAACTGCAGTGAATATCTATACACAATGGCAATATTTAGAACTGCCTGAGTCAAATACGAACTATAACTAAAGTATAAGCAAACTTTATGGCACAGTTCAGAAGAATTGCCAGTGGAGGGTGGTTCTGCTGAATCAGTACACCCTGTTTATATAAGAATGTATATGTCAAAAATGAGTATGGTAGCTCAGCAGCAATGTGCCCAATTATTTTCTTAGCTTTCAAAGCCATTTTATATACATGCACATAACAGTGCATGCTTGTGTGTGTGTGTGTGTGTGTGTGTGTGTGTGTGTGTGTGTGTGTGTGTGTGTGTGTGTGTGTGTGTTTATGTTTATGACACTTAATTGTATTTAATCACTTTTGCACTACTTATTCATTAATTGCCAATATAACAAAAAACTGCAGTTTGAATAATAAGAACAAGACACATATCTGTATAGAATATATAAACCTACATGATTAAAATCCTTAAGCATAATTATTAAACTCTATAAAGAGTCCCCATATTTCATTCATATCTTAGTTCTATTTAAATTTAACAGGCAGAAAGAACTTTGCTAAAAGTTTAATAAATATATCCCTAGTTTCTTCAGTGATTATAGCAAAAGCAAAATTTAAGCTGCTCAGTGCACTAAAAATTGGTACAATAACCAAGGCAGCCCCGTATCATTCTTCAAAATGAGCAAACATTTTCTATTTGAGGATAAAACAAACATTCCAATAAACAGTGTCAGTCTGCAATTTAGTTATATACAAAAACATTTTAAAAATAGCAGAAATAGGCAATTTGATCTTATTAGGATGTCGCAGACATAAGAGAACCTTAACTTTCTTGCTCTCCATGTATAAAGGATGTTATCTAAAAAAATACTTAAATGGATACACTTTTTCACCACTACATATTCATTATTTAAAAAAGCATGCAGCATAAGTTCACTACTCCATAACCACTCAGACTCAGAATTGATTATTCTCAAAATCAATTAATGCCCAGTCATTGATTCCCATGTCATTCTATGTGCTAGTCTAGTTCAATTTGTGCATTCCAGTTCATTATTGATTCTGCCAGTCATAGAATTTAAATAAATAGAACAACTTATGCTCAAGTCCTTTAGGCATTCATAATGAAAATGCATGTATATAAAAATTCTGTACTGGACAACATTCACATTAGAGTTTATTTTTTTCCAGCATAAATAAAACAGTGCATCATGCTAATGACTTCTCTCCACTTTGATTCAGACCACAATAAAAAAGCTGCCATCATGACCACTCAACTTAACCCTTGCAACTCTTGCTAATAATATTTGTTTGAGTTAACAAGGACATACTTCATTCTTCGCACCAAAGTGGGCCCCTTAGATGAGCAGATCCATAAAATATGATTGATTAGCCATAACAATAATTGTGATTGGTAGAGCTGATGCTGTTCACTCATGAATAAGGAACGGCAACCCCCTACTATTGCCAATCATGTCTTAAACTACTTATTTACCGGTGACCGAGGGTTCAGGAAGTGCAGTTTTATAATAGCTTACAAACTTGACATTCCAAGAATACATGAATCTGTGATCTCATTTAGTAAAATAATAATAATAATAATAATAATAATAATAATAATAATAATAATAATAAAAGAAAATAGTTAATGCTAGGACATTTCTATTTCAGTATTCTCCTATGGTCATTATATCAGGAGGTCTTGATATGAAAAAAATGGTTAATGCAAAATAGGTCAATATATGCATGTCTAGTATTTTAAGCTGTAATGTAAAATCTCATATTTAATTCCATCAATCAGGATCATGGTTTGGGACAGAGAAAATTATTTCTCACACTTTTAGGTAGATAATTTCAATCATGAGACACCTTAGGAAAGAACCAGAATCAACAGGAAGAAGATAGAATATTGTTGACAAGCATCATAAAGGTGAGCTCTTCCACCTGCCAATCAGATTTTGTCAATCTTCTAACTCAAACTTAGTTCAATGAAGTAAGGTAATGAATGTCATACATAAAGGTTGCCTTAACTTTCCTAACTTAAATCTTAAAGGCTGTATGCATTTTCCATTTAGCTCGGTCAAGCTGATTATTAACTAATATAGCAAACACTGAAAAATGAAAAAGAAACAATGAAGCATATGAAATATTGCATCTTAAAAAACAAGTTAACTGCATAGTCTGATGACTGCACTATATACCTGCAATATCATAAGCTGAAGGTGCATTCAGTAAGATAGCTTGTATATTCTGACCAGCAAGTGGACAGGTGAAATGCTTGCTTGTAGTCAGGGTGTCCCACAGAGTTTTGTCCTGGGCCCTTACTTGTTTAGGCTATATCTTTCAGACCTAACTGTTTCATCTGAGGTGTTAAACAGTCTATATGCAGATGATCTGAAATTGGGTAAATTGATTACATGCGTTACAGATAAGGCATGTCTGCAAAATAACTTGACTAAATTGACCATTTGGGCACAGGAGAATAATATGCTGATAAATACATCAAAAACTAAGCAAATGAGATTTGGGAGACATAAATTGAAAGGTGAATATTTTATACATCACACAGTGATTCAAACTGTAGACTCATTTAATGACCTGGGTATATGGGTAGATCCAGCTATGAGTTTTTTCTAATCATATCAACCAATTGGTTAATGATAGTTATAGAACTATAGGTTGCATAAAATCATTTATAAAGTCTATGAAATCAAAAATGATGAAGGACATGGTTTGTTAGTTATACTAGACCTAAACTTGAGTATGGAATAACAATATGAAAACCCTATAAGAAAACAAGCATGAGTAAATTGGAAAGAGTACAGCAGAAATATACCAAGGGCATCCATGGATGTAAAAAATTAAGTTACAAAAGACTAAAATATTTGAACTTGTACAGTGTCTCTTACAGATATCTAAAAGGAGATCTTATTCAGGTATATAGGGCATTTAGAAATAATTACCTCTGGGAATGTTTGGGGTTATTAAAAAGTGGTAGAAAATCATCAGGCAACCTATGCAGAGGATTCTATAGGAATGAGAAGTGTATTAATTGGTTTTCTGACAGAGTAGCTGATACATGGAACAGACTACCAAATTACATTAAAGCAAGTACTAGCGTAGATATTTTTAAGAACAGCCTGGACACTTATGGGAACAAGTGTTTTGGTATATTGGCAAGCTAGAAGGACAATAAGCCCCGTGCTTGAAATATTTGTATGTATGTATTTATCTATGTATATATGTAAGTATGTATGTATATATGTAAGTATGTATGTATATATGTATGTATGTATGTATGTATATATGTAAGTAGCTGATACTTGAGTCTGATTTTGTGTCCACATCACACTGAGGGCACATCACATTAAATGAAATGCAGCCGGGTCTGGCACTCATTTCCCTTATTACCAGAGGTAGCTTATACATACCTATCCGACAATGTCCTATTTGGATACAGGACATCATTATTCTTTAGGGAAAACTTGGCTAGGCTTAGAAAGGCCCCCAGGTCATAGCCTAGTAACAGTCTATGAATCTATGAATTATTGAAAACTACACATTGATTGGCAAAGTAAAGCCCTTTCTTTATCAAGGCAGTTTCAATATCAAATCTGATAACTCATGAGTAGCTGTCTGTAAATTTTTTGTAACCAAGGAAGAAATTCCATGGTTCTCCAAGATACTATTGAAATATTCATCATTATATGATCATTTATCATTTTCTTCCATATATTGATTTGTTGCAATTTGTTTCAGCACCAAAAATACATTTGATAAATGCAATGGCAACGTCAAATATTCCATTGATTTCTTTTATGGATTTTGTTAGGAATAGCAATTCTTTTATTCTTATATATAGTTAGTCACTAAATCGTAAAGTAGGAGATGGTGTTATGAGTACTAAATCCCTAAAAAGAAACACATTTCCATTGGTTAAAGCTGTTAGCAAGGATGTACACCACATGAGGATGGCACAAGTTAAGTTTTAGAAATGTTATATTATGCACTCATGAATCATGAATAATGGTTAGTAGGCACAGATCTTACATTTCAGTAGTAGCCAGATGTTGCAGTCAAGTAAACTAACTGTTAAAGTTATTACTGAATTTTCTTTCCAAATAGAATACCACGTCTCTTTGTCTTTGAAATAGCTTGTTGTTATCGAGGTGTTCCACCTGATCAAGGGCCAGATTCAGAAAAGGCCACTGTCAGTGTCAAGTCCTAACTTCAGCTGTTACCCTTGGTTGCGGCCCTTTCTGATTCAGAGACATGCCCATCATAGTGATCTTAAGCAGTCTGCAGAATCACTGCAATGGGCCATCTACTTAATGAGCTAGCTGCTAATGAGGCATGCCAGGGCAGAGACCTATGCTAATTACCATCTGCTGTCCTCCAGAAATGCCTTCAGTATTCAGGATTTAGTGAATCACTTGTCTGTGTCAGTTAGCTTGGCCAGCCAAGTTCATTAACTCATTCAAAAGTTTATGTTCACCCATAACTTTCATTGTGAGTGGTAACAGCAGAGGTAACTGCCAGGTAATATAGAATACAGGTAGTGGTGGGGGTGTGTGCATTTGTATATGTATGTATGTGGCTGCATGTGTGTGAATATATGCAGAGGGATTAGTGGTCTCAGATGAGTGTGTTGATGATTATTTTTGTGCGTATGTCTGTGTGTGTGTGTGTGTGTGTGTGTGTGTGTGTGTGTGTGTGTGTGTGTGTGTGTGTGTGTGTGTGTGTCTGTCCACTGTCCGCATGCACTAATTTGTGTGTGTGTGTGTGTGTGTGTGTGTGTGTGTGTGTGTGTGTGTGTGTGTGTGTGTGTGTGTGTGTGTGCATGTGCGCGTGTGTGGGTGTGTGTGTGTTAGAATGAATGATGAGGGGGTTATTGCCAACACAACGTATGGAATGCCGATTAGTACCAGAGATAACATCATGCAGTTCAAGGACATGTAAGTTGACCAGCAATGAGGTGTTTCCTCATTGCAGCTAATGTGTCATTGAATTGCATCTTCCACAATTGTGGAAACAACCCTTTTTGATTCAGCTCTTTGTGTCTGCAGTGTTTTTTTTTTATGAATTGCAGAGCATGTAGCTCCACTGCTAAATGAAATTATCTTACTTGAGAATGCAGCTAATATTTTTATGTTTAATTTGATGGAAATCCATGTCACTTATCCAAACATACATTTTTAACCATAGTTTTTGTATTTAGATGCCTATTAAACTGTTTAGTAAACATTTGCAGGGTGGAGCAGTGCAGACACAACAAGGTTATACTGCTGCTGCCTTACTGACTACCAGTGAAACAACTGATCGGATTCATGTCTTAATTGTAAAAATGCTCCTCTACCAGGGGACTGAATGATGTGCCTCTCCCCTCTGTACAATCACAGAGCATAATAATGTATATACTACAGTAGTTCATATTTTAATCTGTTTCTTCTTTTTTTAGAAAATAAGACCAAGATTGCAGTGCAAAGCAGAAGAATTCTTATGACTCTCATACTTTCACCAGCTCTTCAGATATGAACAGTTTTGGGTGACAAAGTGGCGTATGCCAAACTTGACAAACTTCAGTTGCGTCCATGCAGAGCCTGTCAACAGATTATTTTTCTGGAGTCAGATCTGGAATATGAAATCCCCATTCCTACAAATCACCTTACTGGCTGGTCATCTGATCACATATAAAAGGATTAAGTCTCTTACCCTGTAACAATTACCTGGTCAGAGAGATGGTGGAATGGAATAACCAGTCCCCTACTAATAAGAGTTTATCTTATTACATGGCTTTTTATCTGTTTATTCTTTTTTTCGGCTTATAGATGTATGCAATGCTATAATTTGCTTTAGTGGCATTGCACAGTATATAGCTGTACATGCATTGCTGGTACAGATTAATTTAAATTATAAAATTATGCGATACTTATCTATGCATTGGACTGAGTAGTTCACATTATTCAACGGAGTTGATACTTTTCTTATTATCAGTCTGTAAATGTATTCTGCGTTGGTTATAAATTCTTTGAACTTTCTGTCGTAATGATCTGGTTGACGTGATACTGCTGGTAGAGTGCAATATTTTTTCATCAGTCTTTGCTCTATATAGTTGATATATCTTCACCTGCACTTATTCTATCATGCTTTAATTAATGTGTTGTGTAGTTCATGCAATAGCTGAGTTGCAGTCAGATGTAGGTAGATTTGGAGAAGTGCTACCTTCCCTTTGTTCTACACATTTTTAAAGGACACTTGCTAGTAATGATTTCTTCGGTACCTTTGCCTCACCTCCCATCAGTATTTTAGAGTTACACTTAATAATCTGCTTGTCATCACCTTATTAGGTGCTAGTTTCCAGCATTTACTGACACAAGACTGTGCTGTGTTAACTAACTTCAGGCTCAGTCTGGGCTTCATGTGTTTTGACTTGACTGGCATCTACTTTTCTGAGTTTCTGCTGGGCCAAGTTGATGCTGCTTTCTTCAGCTGCTGTTTTGATCTTAGCCTCTGGGCATTATAAGACAGTTCCTCATGCTAGTTGTTTTGCCAATGCATTACGTTGATGTGCACTGGTATTTATGCCTTTGATATCCTCACTAGTGCTTCTTTGTCTGTTACCATATGATTGTAAAGCACTCAACCTCTCACTGCAGTGTTATTCTGTGAACAATAAGTTCCTTTATGGCAGGTCAAGGCACAAGTTAAAATTGTGTTGACCCCCTATAGCTGCTCTAGGTATCCATATTGTGGAGGGCTTCGGAGTTTCTGGATAGAATTATTAGTCAGTGAAGTAACTCTGTTTTTTATACTAAGGTAGTTATGTCAGTTGGAAGATTTGTAATTTAAAAATTCCTGCCACACTGATATCACTATTATTCTGCTACAGGAAAACTTTAATCCACTACTGTTCACATCTTTGATTTTCTTTGTAGCTGCTGAATGTCATACATATATCTGTATTCCATTTAATGTTCTCATTTGTAATCCATGGTTTCAATTTCTGTCTAATCTCACCTGTAAATAGTGGATAGCTTGCAGAACTTACTGCAGTAGAGTTGCATGCTGCTAAGAAATTGCTGCAATTAATCACCCCCACAAATGTGCTCAGTGATTTCCCTAAGTAAGCAGATTTCATTCCTCTCTCAAATATTACACAGCTAACTGAAGATTAAAAGCAATGCCCTTGCTCCTCTAGCAAAATACAAAGCACCATTGTGCAAACTAGAATAGTTATTTTTTCTCTGTTACTGCTTTTGTAGAAGGTGAGACCAAGATCACAGTATGGAGTTGACTATAAGTCCTGATCCTTATGCCCTAAACACCTCTCTAATTTTGAATTGTTTTCAGTGACTGGGAAATTCTACATCTAAATTGTTTTCAGTGACTGAGGAAATTCCCCTGTACTCAGCAGGCTGCCAGTATCTCATTGCATAGCTTTCCAACAGGTTGTCTTCTGCAGTTAAACTTGGGAGCAGGACTCTTTACATTGCTTCCTGCTCCACCTGCACTCCCACCCTCCGTAGAATGTTTAACCTAGGTGGAGCCTAGTTGGCCAACTGAGAGCAGTGAATTTTGAGAGCTCCATAAACTAGTATAATAATATAGGAAAATGTTATTATTTTCAAGTTTAAAACATCAGAAATCAATAGATAAACTACTAAACTACACAAATATCAATGTTGGTGGAGATATACAAAAATGTTCCTGTCAAGTAACTTGGAGATATATTGAGTCACTGAATATGAACAACTCAAGGAAATCACATCCAGATGCTGCTTTCAAAAAAGAACTGCAATTTATGACATTCACCTTACAGGAACTATCTTTGAATATTGATGGCTTTAAAAATGACTTAGAAAACCTCAAATTAAATTCTCAAAAACAGACTGTTACTCTTAAGGAACTATTACAGCAACACCATACAAAAATAACAAATATAGAGACTTCTCTAAATGACATTCAAGGGAGACTTAAAGAGGAAGAATTAAAAAAAAAATTCTGCTTAAACACAATACATGACTACTTAACACAATAGATGACTTAGAAAACAGGGAAAGGAGAAACAACATAAGGATCTTTGGTCTGCCTGAAAACACTGAAGGAGAAGACATTATTTCATTCTTAACAACCTGGACTCCTGAAGTTTTAGACTTGAAAGAGTGACTTTCATTTGGAATCGAAAGGGCACATAGAGCACTGAGGAAACCTGCTTCTAACTCAATGAATACTCCACCTAGATGCATAGTTATAAAATTTCTTTCATTTCTGGACAAGGAACTAATATTAAAATCTGCTTGGAGAAAATCACCCTTAAAATACAATCAAAGCCTGATAAGGTTTGACAATGATTATTCTTCCAGAATACTAGAACAAAGGAAAAACGTATGTCCAATAATAAAACTGTAGAAACAAAACAACATTAAAGCACAGCTGGCCTTTGCAACCAAGATAAAAATGCTTTTTGCCAATGAGACGAGAACCTTTAATGACTTAGAAGAAGCTACTATATCCATCAAAAACAACAACATAGTTTCTGTCCCAGAAGAAATAAAATGGATGGCCCATATTCTTAAAATAATAAAAGAAACAAATCCTTGGACTGATGCTTGAAAGAAGAAACAAAAAACTGACTCCAAGATAGCTGTCCCAAAAAAATTATTCTTACAATTACATCTCTCAAAGTATCAACTGATATGGTACATCACTTGTCATCTGTTTTTATTTAAAAAAAGAAGGTTGCTTAAACAACTGAGAAACAGTAATGATTTATCCAGAATGTTTAAAGAGTCCAATAATTCTTCACAAACACAGGAAGGTCAAGATGGGTTACTATTTACATTATATATAAGCCAAACAAAGCAACATATAATACAAACATAGACGTTTCTATTCCCCTACTTGAACTCAATGAATACTTATCTTGTTCATTTTTCATTGTTTTTACTTTTACTAATTTAAGTAGTTAATTAACTAATTCAACAAGGTACCATTCATCAGAGTTCAGATTAAAATCTAACAAATTAACATCATATATAATAGCAGTAACAGTAGAGTGATTTGAAAAAAAATGCTGTCATGAAAACTAGTGCCTTCTTCAGTTAAAGTATGATTTAGAAATATCATGTATATCCTGATTAAATAATAGCAGCAAGCTCTTAGTACAAATGTCATCATTATTCTGTCTAAATATAGTTAATATCAGTTATGGCAGGTATCAAGGCTACGAGTGTGGATGCAGCTGTGTCTGGCAGCTAGTACAAATGTCATTATTATTCTATCTAAACATAGTTAACATCAATTATGGCAGGTATCATAGCTTCGAGTACTGTTTGATCAATCCTGATATGGTGTCCGTGGATGGGGTTCCTATCAGCAGACTGAAGATGCATGTTTTCGAATGTGTCTTGGTCAAACTGACAAAACCGAAACTGCAAAATATCGAAGTGGCATGTAAGCAAATTCTTTCCCTGTGAAAGAATATGCTTGGCCACTTCGGTACTTTGCCATTTTCAGCACTGTAGTGTGGTCTGGAGTTAGTATATTTAAGTGTGGGGGGTGTGGTGCGAGAAGCCCCCTACTTAAGCTCATGTATTAATGTGCTTACGTTCTTTTTTTTTGTTGGAACAGTGATTTTTTTCCAAGGGAAAAAAAAAATCGCTGTTCTGACAGTTTAGTTTTGTAAGCTTTCGCTTACATGGGGTCAATTAATCATCATTCGCTTACCTAAGCATTCGGTGATCTAATATAGACCCCATGGATGCAGCCATGTCTGGCAGCTAGTACAAATGTCATTATTATTCTGTATAAACATAGTTAATATCAATTATGGCAGGTATCATAGCTTCAAGTGTTGTTTGATTAAGCCTCGCATGGTGTGTGTAGATGCAGCTGTGTCTGGCAGCTATGTGTTGCCATTTTCATCTCTGGGAGGCTGTGGGTTGCAGCTTGTGATAAAGATTTACTGTTGCTTGTGTATTAGGAGGAGACATTTGATGTTTTAGCCTAGATCCAGGGGAAGGGGGTGGATGGAACTGTGATTTGGGATATTTTGGTAGAAAATAGTTTGTTTATGCATCTGCTGAGTGAGAGGTATGAAGGCTGGAAGAGTGTGTTGTCTCTTGTTGTGGCGGCTTGCTGGGAGTTTTATTTATTTTTTTATCTGTTTGCTCTCTGTTCTTTTCCTGGCTGCTGCCTCAATGAAAGGGAGGGAATTTAGGCTTGAAGTTGCAGTGAAGTGAAGCTTTGCTTCAGGTGCATCGCGAGCCTCTGGTATACAATACACAGACATACTAACAGAAACAGATGCTCCCAGGTTGCTATGGCAATTTAGACAGTGTAACAATAATGCTTAATTGCACCCTCTGAGATGATTCTCAGCAATTAAGTTTTTGGTTTAAAAAATATATAATAAAAGGGCTGTTTTAAACCACATGTACACATATTGATGGTCTCCCAACACTTTGCTTAGCTCACTAAGTTGATTCTTGATAAAAAAAATGCAAAATTTAATTTAAAATGTATTTTGGTCCAAATACATTAAAGACTTACATAAGAGTGGAAGTCTGAGTTATTGTGAAAGACTAAGAGCACTTGGTCTTGTGAAGTACCCTTTGCAGTGATCTGGGAGGTGAGCTTATTTGGATGTGTTGGGCATATGGGGATAGCTGATTCTAGGGGTGTTTGAGGTTTCTGGGAAGTGTTTAGAGAGTCATCATATTTCCTTCATAGAAATATCTGTGGGAAGGGAAGGTGTGTTGAGTGGTTCACTGGCAGAGTGGCCACTGCATGGAACAGGCTGGTAAAATGGAACAGGACAAATATTGGTTTGGATATTTTAAAAACAGCCAGGAAACACACCACATGAACTAGTGAATGTTATTCTGGCAAAACTAGATGGGCATTGTTGCACATGCTTGAAGTACTGATATGTGTGTATGTAAGGATGGAAATATTTATTTATTATTTATTTTATTTTATCTTATATTTGTTGACCAGGCTAGTCTAACTGGATACATGTCTATTTTCAGTAGAGGCCCGGGGAGATAAGCTCCAAGATAGAACAATGAAATTAACAAGATAGCAAATAAGGTAACATTAAACAAAAAAAAATCATATTTACAATGCATATTACAGGTTATCACAGTAAATTCAGCAGTGCAGAATACAGGCATAACATAGCATGCTAGTACAATCAAGATGTTCTAGAGGTAGATAATATTATGGTTAATAAGGAAGGAATTACAGTTAATGAGTTGAAGGGGTAGGAAGAGCAAAGTATTAAGAGATACATAACTAGTCAGGCTTAGTACAGGGGCATAACCACTTAGTTCTGAGGACCACTTTCAACTTGTTTTTAAAGCATGATACTGAGGGAAGTGAGGAGAGTTCACTGGGGAGAAGATTCCAGGCTTTTCCAACAATATTAGAAAAGAGGGAGTCACCAGCCTTGTTGTTTGGTTTAGTGGTATGTACTAGAAGTCTCTGAGAAGACATTAAGGATTTCAGGTTTTTATAGGGAGTGATGAGTGTGGATAGAATAGGAGTTTTGGAAGGCTTGTAAAAAGTGTTGTGGGCTATAGATAGTTGATGGAATTTAATCAGATTTTGTAGTTCAAGCCATCCCAGCTGCTTTAAATTAATGCAATGGTAGGTTCTAAATGGGTTGCCTGTAGCAAATCTGGCAATGTTATTGTAAGACATTTCCAATTTGCTAAGATTATTTTTAGATAGATTAGTAAAAATGGGTGAGGCATAAAGAAGTGAAGAGATTAGATGAGTGTGTGCTATAGTGGTTTTAGCTGAAGGTAAGAGGAAGGATAGTACCCTATAGAGAGAGCCAAGTTTTTTGTTGACAGTTTTTATAGTATTGTTAATATGGATATCAAAGTTCAGATTGTTGTCAATGGTGATACCCAATAGTTTGGTGGTTGGATCAGGGGATATAATAGTTTTATTGGTAGAGATAACTGAGAAATCAAAAGGAGAGGACTTATTGGTGGGAGAGAAGAGGAGGAGTTTAGTCTTTTTGGGGTTTAGGAGAAGGTATCTATGTGTGAACCATTGCTCAACTGTGTTAAATATTTGTTGGGTAAGAGATTGAAGTTCAGAAGAGGAGGTGGCAGAGCATATCAGTGTGGAGTCATCTGCATATTGTATGCATGTGGCTTGGGGGATGGCAAGGTGAAGGTCATTAATAAATATGGAAAAAAGTAGAGGTCCTAGGATGGACCCTTGAGGGACACCAAGTTTGACAGGCAGGTGAGTGGAGAGAGACTTGTGCCATAGTACAGCCTGTTGTCTTTTATCAAGGTAGGACTGGAACCACTTTATAGAAGATGTATCTAGTGACAGGGATTTCAGTATTTTGATGAGAATTTGGTGATTTACCATGTCAAAAGCTTTAGACAGGTCAATAAATAGTGCTGAAGAAAGCTTGTTAAGATTGCAGTTTTTGTTGATACAATCTGTGAAGGAAAGAAAGGCAGTACTAGTGCTATGTGAAGGTCTGAATCCATGTTGACAGTTGGAAAGTAAATTATTTTAGGTTAGATGGTCAAGTAATTGTCTGTGAATCCATTTCTCCATGATCTTTACCAAAGGAGAGAGAAGGGCAATGGGGGTAGTTGGAGAGTTCAGTAGAGTGTCCACCTTTATGGAGGGGGATAATATGGTAGATTTTCCATAAACTGGGGATATGATTTTCGGTAATAGTTCTATTGATCAGAATAGAAATGGGATAAGCAATAGCTTTGGCTGATTGTTGTAGGAATTCAGCAGGTAGTTGGTCTGCTGAGGTTGAGCATGGTTTTAGTTTCTGTAGAAGGGTTAGAATATTTGTTGTTGGGACAGGTTGAATATGAAAAGTAGGGGGTAAGGTTTATTTATAAGAAGGTAGAGTGAAGTTATTAGGTGATAGTTGACTAGCTAGTGTTTGTATAGCATTAGTAAAAAAGGTATTGAAAGCATTAGCAGTATTCAATAAATTTTTGTGGTCAGTATTTTGAGGATTTGGAGTAGTGGATTGACCTGGATGGAGTAGTTGGTTAATGCTAGCCCAAAATTTTTGTGGGTTGTTTTGATTAGCTTGTTGGGATTGTAGGTAGTAATTTCTTTTATCAGATATTATAGCTTTCTTGGTTTCATTTCTTAGCTGTCTAAATGTTTGTTGGTCTATAGGGTTTTTAGTCTTCCTCCATTTTGCCCAAAGTTTGTTTCTAAGATTTATTTTATGTTTGGTTTCTTTTGAAAGCCATGGAGCAGATTTGGTTTTAATTCTGATTAATCTGGTTGGAGCATGGTGGTTGAGAATGGCAAGGAAGTTGGAGTTAAAGTAACTAACGGCTTCATCTAAAGGGAGGTTTTGTAAGGGAGACCAGTTGCAAGCTCTTAGTTCCATTTGGAATAGTTCAGGGTTAAAGTACTTTTTAGATCTGATGTTTTTGACAGATATTGGAATGGGAGAGTTGATTTTATGTCTGATGATATAGGTAAGAAACTGGTCACTTAAATCATCAGGGAGGGTTCCTGAATCATAAATGTGAGGATGATGGTTTATGAGAATCCAGTCTAATAAGCTTGATTTCTTGTTAGATTTATTTATTCTGGTGGGGGAGGTAATGGTTTGGGAATACCCATATATGTTAATATGGTTTTATACTTTATATGGAATATACTTATAACAAATAAGAAAGTAGAAGGGTCTCATAATTTAAAGTCTATGGACTGTATAAACATGCTTGGAAGGACCTAATAATAAGAATAAGCATTACAGCTTGTGGTCAAATAACTAAGCAGCAGCAGCAAAAAAAAAAAAAAAAACACAACAATAGTTATGTAATATATGAATTTAGTAAATTTAGACATAAAATATATAATCGTCATATAAGATGAAACAGTCTGCTGAATTTAGATATAAAAGACAGGATTTGATAATATGGGCTTGTGTATAATAACAGTACTGTCTTAGCTTGTCATAAATGACACACACTACATTGAACATCAAGGGGAAGCATGATGATTTTCTTATACAAGAAAATCTTTATGACAAGTCATGTAATTTCTTTAACTTGTTTTTGTAACCCATCTTGACCATATATAATACTTAAGAGGTTACCAAGGTAGCTAATGTTTATACATGACACCAGACTGACAAAGTTTTTCAAGAGAAACAATGGAAGCCTGAACTTGAAATGTCACAGAATGTAACAATCATATTTTGAACAAATAATATTAAATTGACAATTGAAACTCAGTTTAATAACATGGGCTTGTGTATAATAACACTACTGTTTTAACTTGTTATAAATGATGTACACTATATTGAACATCAAGGGGAATATATAAGTAAATGCGGATAACAAGTCATATAATTGCTTTAACTTGAATTGTGGTTTTGTAACCCATCTTAACCATACATAATAATTAAGCTGATACCAAGGTAACTAATGTTTTATACAAGACATCAAACTGACAAAGTTGTTCAAGGGAAACAATAAAAGCCTGAACTAGGAACGTCACAGAATGTTACAATCACATTCTGAACAAATAGTATTACATTGACAATAATCACTCGGTTTAACCTTTGCTGATTATACAAAATAGAATGTTGCCATTTAAATCTAAAAACTTTCAACATATGCCATAAAATGGCAATTTATGAATATGAAAAGGGAACTTGTAATCATTTATCACAATAAGTGAACTTATTGTTTTTAACCTATAATTTCACTCATTTTATAATAAGAAATGACAGCCATGAAAATCCTTATATGTAGGAAATGGGGGAAGAGGGATGCACTTATAATTAAAATGCACTAACTTTCATCAATGTTCAAATAAAACAAACTTGATGCTTTAAGTAAGTTAGCAACAAACAAAGTGATTACTTAAATGCTGGCAAACAATGAAATACAACTTCTGATATATCCAGTAAAATACATTGTATTATAAGTATTAGGTATACATATTATTGCCATCTATTTCTATTAAGTAATACATTTTGAAAGCCTTCATCAGTAAGGGTGAATATGTCAAACTAACTGTGTGCTATAATCGTTTACTGAGGTTTTATATATGATACATCCTACTTTACTATGATTGAATTGCCTGTCATCTATCTTTCATGTAAATTTTAATTGCTTATTCAATAAGTAGACATTTATATTGTATTAGAATTCTGTCCAATCTACACTAGTACTATATCTGTTCAAAATAAAATAAATATTGCTTATTTCTATTGCAAATATTCTCCATATGATAATTCAATTTATGGAGCTCAGATATTCTAGATTGTCATGGTATGAGTGATAATCTGATGGATTTATGTTGACCCATCAGCTTAGGAATGATTTTCATTCCATGACTAGTGTGGATCTTAGTTTTGTTAACATTTATTAATTTAAACTTGTTATTTCACAGAAACATTTTTAGTATGCCTGACCAAAACATTACTTTATTGGCAAAAACTCAAAGTATAAAACTGATAATTTCCTTTAAAAGCTCAACCATATACTTTATAGTTATCAGAGGAAAATGTTTAATAATCACAATAAAACAAAAAATATAGTCTAAATAACCTAAGATGGATTTAACTTTATTATCTTTAAATACCAATGGCTTAAACAATCCTAGCAAGAGATCAAATCTACTGAAATATTTAAAACTGAACAAAGCACAAATTGTCTTCCTTCAAGAAACTCATTTCAAAACAAATAACAATTACAAATGAATTCCTAAGGAATATATGGTACTGGCACAATCCACTTATAAGACAAAGACAAAAGGGGTAACAATTTTATGGAAAACAAATGTGACTAACTCAGAAATCATTTATAAGTATGAAGCTAAAGAAGGCCTTATTGTTTTAGTAATAGTTAAATATAATAACAGAATATGGATCCTAGCCAATCTATACTGGTTCCCAAGGCATTGGAACAGGAACTGTTAAAAACACTTGGATTTTATTTCCAATAATTATAAAGGTAACTTAATATTAGGAGGAGATTTTAATTGTATATTCAATATTTCTGAAACTACAAATAAAAGACTGCTGTGTACATCTGCTGTATCAAAAGCTTTAAACAAGTGGGTGAAATCATATAATCTTGTAGATACTTTCAAATTTAAAGAAGATAAATCTTTGTTGTTTTCCCATCAAGATCACAGATTTGGTACCCAAACTAGAATAGATAAAATATTTGCCGCCCATGACTTACACTCTAAAATCATTAATTTCTCACTCACTCCCTGCCCCTTTTCAGACCACAATTCATTGATACTAAAACTTCAAAATGGGTACAAACCATTAATCTTTAACTCCACAATTCCAGCATATATAACTAAAATTAGAGAGTTCAAACCCTGGTTATTATCTGAATTACTGTTCTTCTTAAATATTAATTACATCACAGAGATAAATAAAATAATGATATGGAATTCATTAAAAGCTTACATATATGGTAAAACCCTAACTTGGTATAAAAAAAAAATCTGAGAATGGGAATCTGAATTATTAGATCTACAATCCAAACCTTTGTCATTAAAAGCTGAAAAAAAATCAAAATCATCTGGAGATGAAAAAGAAAGTAGAAGTATTAAAGAATAAATACAATGAAATTCTAACACATAAAACTAGTTTAGCTTTAGAAAAACTAAAAATGAATACCTTGGCGACTTCTCCCAAATATCTACATAATTTTTCCACAAGAATCAAAATACAATCAAAAGCTAATAACATTAAAAGTATGTTTTATGAAAAGAAAAGGAAAAATGTCTCGGATATAGGTGACATTCTTGATGCCTATAGAAATCACTATACGGAACATTTAACATTTCCAAAAAGAAAATATACATACTGATCAATTAAATCTAGATGAAAAATGTTCTAATATAAAAAAAAAAAACAGAAAAATTAAAACTAGATCTGCAAGCATCCATATCCTACAAAGAAATTACATATACAAAAAATAGGGTAAAAATAATAAATCACTGAGTATAGATTGCATAATTATGGAACTACATAAACTTTTTCCTTCAAAGATATTATCCTTCTTCCATAAAACTCTATTAGAAATTCAGTCACAAGCTTTAATAGAATCCTCTTGGAGATATTCCTTAATCACATAGCCATGGTGGTGCAGCGGTAGTGTTGTCGCCTCACAGCAAGAGGTTCTCCTGTTCGATTCTTGGCTGTAGCACCTTCTGTGTGGAGTCTGCATGTCCTCCCCGTGGTTGAGTGGTGTTATATTATTTATTTATTTATTTCAGTTTGATTACCGGGGAAGTCCACTGGGCCAAGAAGTGCCCATTTTCAGTGGAGGCCCGGGGAGAAAAGCTCCATGTACAATAGTAGTATGATAAGGGTTACAAAACAATGAGAAAGGTTACATAATTTTGGAGATGAGATACATTAGTATGGTTCATACATTCAGTGGAATTACATACATTCAAGTGAAAAACGGTAATATTCATTGTGAGACAGTATATAACAAAAAACTAAACTAAAAGACATTGAATGAATGAGCGTGCCTTCGTTGAAGGTTGGATGTCAGGCTGGCACCTTGGCACCGTAAAAATCAACTGCCAATCATTAGCGGACCAGGGTTCCACTGTGGCAACCCCTAACCGAGAAAAGCCAAACAAAAAAACACCAATCCTAAAGGAAAATAAATCCCCAAACCTCTGTACATCATATAGACCTATATCATTATTAAATAATGACTATAAGATATTTATGCCAATATTAGCTAACAGAATGAAAATACCACTATCCAAAACAATAAATAATGATCAAACTGGATTTATATATCATAGACACACAAATGACAATATTAAAAGGATAATTTATCTTATAGATTACGTTATTAAAGAAAATAAAGAAACACTCATAATTGGCTTAGATATAGAGAAAACCTTTGATTCCCTAAATTGGGGCTATTTATTCAAAATCCTAATGCTATTTGAATTTCCAGCATCCTTTGTTCATTTCCTAAAGAATATATATATGCAAATAATTTAGCATATGTCAAGTTAGATCCTTTTACCTCTGAATCTATACATATAACAAAAGGCACTAAACAAGGATGTCCCATGTCACAGATTCTATTTGCTCTGGCTATTGAAATATTGGCAGATTCAATTTGTAACAATATAAACATCTAAGGAATAGATGTTCATGAACAATACAATTCTAAAGTAATGGTATTTGCTGTTGACATATTACTAACATTATCTAATACAAAAGAGACATTAGAAGAATTAGATATATTAATTGACAAATTTCACATGACTTCAGGACTCCATTTCAATAAATCAAAACCAAAATTTGTATTTTAAATAAAAAAAGAACTGCAGACTAAGGGGGATCACATCATAGGGAAACAAGAATCTACCCTAAAATATCTAGCAATTGAGTTATGCAAGGATAATAATGAATTAGTCTCAAAAAACTACAATAATATCATAAATACAATTAAAATCTCTGTGGGAAAATGGGACAAAATAATATTAACATTTGAAGATAGACTACAGTTAATAAAAATGTTTTTACTGCCCAAGATCCTATATATAGCCCTGGCAATACAACTGTTACCAGAAAGGAATATACTTAAAGAAATAAATTCATGCCTAATAAACTTTTTTGGTTTCCCAAAAGAAACAGAATAGCTTTAATACATCATATCAGACCACGGAAACAGGGAGAATTAAACTTTCCTGATATAGAAACATATATAAAACAATCAATATCTAAAACAATCTCAGATTGGATAAGTCCAAATTACTCTGGAAATTGCAAAGAATTACTAACCGTAATATCAATAAATGAATTTGATTTACAAAAAAAAAAAAATTCAAATAACAGATAAAAACAATTTGCCATGGCACATATTATGTATTAGTATGCAATATAACATAACTAAACCCACTAAAACTCATATGTTTAATTATTACATTGACTCATTTATGAATATTATTAATGCAAATATAGATTTAAAAATATGGTTTGATCTTTTAACACCATTTATAGTCACAAAGGACTTTCCACATAAAATATATAGAGAAATTATAAATTCCTGGGAACGGAAAGGATTTGTTTGTTGGCTCCAATGTATCAAAAAACTAAAAGTTTTAGATATGCAAGTAATAAAAACAGCATACACAATTCCACTACAGGAGTGACTAACTTTACAGAATATTCTATCATATTCACAAGATTTAAGTAGAATAATTAACAATTGTTCATTTAAAGAAATACCTAAGTTTACAAAATACATATATGAAATCATATATAATGACTTTCACATGGGAAACAGTATTTAAAAATTTTACAAAATATTGATAAACTATAAAACAACACCCAAAACCTCATATTGGAAATATATAACAAAAGGACACTCAATACAGTTAACTGAAGATATTAAAAAAAATATCTTATTATCTAAGAAAAACAACAGTCCCAAGGATGAAGCAGCAGCAAAAACTAATAAAAACCAAACCACCAGTCTGACTGAACAATGAAGGAAACCACCAGCAGTAGCGAAAAACACAGTTTAATATCACTTTCGTCTCAAAAGACTTCTTCAGAATGAAATAAAATGCACATAGCAGCATCCCTTTATATATCAAATCAAAATAATTACCTAATAAAACAATCAATTACTTAAAGTGCACTAGCAAAAGGAATACAGTGATTCAAAGGCACACATCTAATAACGTAACATAGACAGTTCATTTTAAAATCTTCTGTCTTCTATTCTTCAGAAAACATTTAATATTCAGAGCCATTAATACCAGTTTTTTGTCAGCCCCTAACCTGAGCTGCCACATAGTTTCTCTTTGTTCAAGTTTGTCCTTATAGGACCTTCCCTTATATTTCTAACTACATGTTCCAAGACAGCAAACAGAAACTTTTTAAAACCACTACATGTAGTGGAATGTTTAAATAGAGCATTGTTGATGTTCTTAGTTCTAATACTAGTGACACAGTCTATCTTGCTGTTTGTTCTGTGTGCAATGAATTTTATGTAAGTATGTCCGCACGACTACTTAGTAAAAGAATTAAAGAACACTACTATTGTATTAGAACTAAGAACATCAACAATGCTCTATTTAAACATTCCACTACATGTAGTGGTTTTAAACTGTTTCTGTTTGCTGTCTTGGAACATGTAGTTAGAAATATAAGGGGGGAGGTCCTATAAGGACCAACTTGAACAAAGAGAAACTATGTGGCAGCTCAGGTTAGGGGCTGACAAAAAACCTGGTATTAATGACTCAGTGACTATTAAATGTTTTATTCCTTTTGCTAGTGCACTTTAAGTAATTGATTGTTTTATTAGGTAATTATTTTGATTTGATATATAAGGGGATGCTGCTGTGTGCATTTTATTTCATTCTGAAGAAGTCTTTTGAGACAAAAGTGTTATCAAACTGTGTTTTTCGCTACTGCTGGTGGTTTCTTTCATTGTTCGGTCAAACTGGTGGTTTGGTTTATATAAATATCTTACTATCGATAAAATATACATCCTTTACACAATACTGGAAAGTTTTTAATTGGAAATGCTTTCACAGAGCATTCTTAACTGCAGATAGAATCAGTAAAATTAGTTCTTCCATAAAAGGAATATGTTGGAGATGTGAGCAAGTACACAATGCAAATTGGAACCACATTTTCTTTGATTGTGTTAAAATTAAGCCATTTTGGAATGGTATTAATAACTTTCTACAAGCTTTATTTAATGAATCATTTTATTTAACTAAAGCTTTTGTATTATTATATGTGAATGAAGGTCCTCATTTGAATAGGTCAAACATGTATCTAGTATAGACTATACTCGCAATTTCAAGGAAGTGTATAACAAAAAGATGGAATACAAACACAATGCCAACTTTGGAAGACTTCTACAGCCTACTGAAGTCCACAGTATTATTGGAAATTAAAATTAAAGAACTAAGAATTTATCTAAAGACATTTATCAACAACCCTTGGGGAAAAGTCATATCGTTGATTGACACTATACAATAATTGATCAGACACTCTGATAATGGATTGGACATACTTATAAAGTAACTGTATACATTAAGATCTGTTACAGTGTCAGGCTAATGTAAATAGTGTACATAGTTATTTAAGATGGTATGTATAAAAACTATGGAATTCATTCACATGTATTTGAAAATAAAAACAAAAATTGAGAAAAAAAAGAATGTTTAACCTACCCTGTTCCTACTCTACCATTCATATTTTTCCCCCTCACTAACATTCACAAGTATTACCACATTTACTCAAAGGGATCATACCATTTGCTACCACTTTTAGTTAATTTACCCTTTTCCATTATCAACAAAACTTACTTACTACTGGGTTTTTATGCAGTATGCAAGTTCTTATCAACTCCAACCATTAAATAAGCAGCCTGCTCCCGCATGCTCAAACACTCTGTTTAAGATACACATATGGTGTTAGTGGCACAAATGCATTTTCACATAACTACAATTAAACAAAGACTTAATTCATTTAATCCACTTTATAGGTTCATAGGTGTACAAGGCTAATGGCCGTGGATCCTTTACAAGCCTAGCGCATAGGATTACCCTGGCATCGTGCCACCCGGCCTTAGTTCCCAGTACCTCTGTCAAGCAGAGCCACTGGAGTGATCCCCGGGGTGAATTTTCTATTTCCCATCCCCTCATCAAGATTTCTCATGAAGAGGGCCAGTGAGGTGCTCCACTTGACATGTATGGGAAGTCTATTCCATAGAATGGGAAGTCTCTGGGTTATGAACCTGTCCCTCAAGCTTGTTCTGTTGATTGTGGTAATGAGGTTGAGGTCTCTGGAGCATGTAGTGTAGAGGGACTGGGATTTCTTTAGATGTAACATTTCTAACAGAGCTGTATCAGACATGGCTTTGTAAGTCAAGCAGAGATTGCCTGTAAGTAGGCAATATGAGACAGAGAATAGTTGGCATTTTTTGAGTCTATCCATATAAGACAAGTGTTTAAGGCCTAAGATCCTCTTTGTGAGGTATTTTTGTGGCCTCACCAGTTGTTGTAGGTGTCTAGTGAGGTACACGCCAAATGGGGCATTGTACTCAATGATTGGCCTAATGAGGGAAGAGTAGAGGGAGACAATGACCTCTTTCTTCCTGGATGTAAAATCCTTAGTAATGACATGTGCCACATAGAAGGACTTTCTGACAAGAGTGGCAATGTGGTGGTCAAAAGAGAGGTTGCTGTCAACCTGTGTTCCCAAAATTCTTATGACACCTTCTGTGTTCAGTGGACTACCATTGATGTGGTAATTCATGGGAACCAGGTTTTTCCCAAAGGGGATGATGACACATTTTTTGGCATTGAGCTTAAGGCCATGGTTCTGACACCAGTCATTGGTCTCAGTGAAGCCTTTCTGTAGGATGTCATCATCACTTGGGGAGTTAATTATGGCTCCCAACTTGCAATTGTCTGCGAAATTTGTCAGCCAGAGTCTCTTTGTGTTGGTCTGGACTTCAGAGAAGTAGATACCAAATGGGAGAGGACCCAGGACTGAACCCTGTCGGACTCCACTCATGACTGGTCAACAGTATGACTTGGAATCAGCTACTTTCACACTGTGGGTTCTATCTGTGAGCCAGTTTGCAACCCACCTAGTGATACAGGTGTTGATGCCTAGCTTAGTGATTTCTTTTATGATTCCTGAGTGGGGAATGGTATCAAAGGCCTTGGCCAGATGAAGGTAGGCTGTATGAACCACCTTGCCTTCATCCACAGTTCTTGTGACTGACTCAAAGAAGTCGACCAAGTTGAGCAGGCATGATCTACCCTTCACAAAACCAAACTGTGTAGGATCCAAAGTTTGGAGGTTCCCTATATCCGTGTTTATTATGTCCATGATGATGCGTTCCATAGCTTTACATGTTAGACAGGTCTGGCTAATGGGGCGATAGTTCCCAGGGTCTGTAGTCACTCCTCTTTTGTGAAGACGGATGACTGCAAGGTATCAATACACACTATTCAGAAGGCCTAGCAGGTCATAAAAGTATTCACAGAATTAATCTTTAACTGCAATTCACAGTGTATGAGGCCAAAATGCTTTTTATTCAAACCTTCCACTTCTGTTTTTCCTGTCCCACACTTTTCTGCAGAAGAGCTATGTGGCTGAAAAACTCCCATCCTGATTCTGTCATGCTTTTAAACCCAGTGCATTTCTTGGTGTCTCCCCTTTATGTTAATTTGAAGAACAGAAAAATTCCAACTCCAAGAACGTCAATATTTTATTACAGCAAAGCTTTCGGATATAAATCCTTCTTCAGTGCAATATACAGTCTGTAACATTTTTTCAGCTTTCGTAAAACAAGAATAAAATCATGTGAGCATGGCCAGCTAATCACTTCATTTCTACAATAATTCAATTAACATTTTAGCTTAGAGGTATAGCAGTTCCTTAAAAAGTTTCCATAAAAAGTACTCAGACATACTTTCAACTCAATTTATAAATACATACTAGAACTATATACTTAAATAATTCTATCTAATAAAATATTTATTACAAAAATCTTTTACATGTTCAAATTATTTGCACATATACACAAAAAGTATACATATATATGTATATATACACACATTTAAAATACCTAGTGCAGTTGCATTTATCTAGTTGCTAAAACTGGCCTAATACTAACTATGTTATTCAACCCTGGCAATACATCTGCTTGCAGTCTTATGATCCATGCATATTCTTTATTCTCCAGAAGGTTATTAATATCACCCCCCTCTTATTGGCTTATACACTGTTTCCATCACCCTAAATTTAAAGGTGTGCTCGGTCCCTTTCTCCAAAATATGCTTACTTAATGCATTCTGCTATATTTGTCTACGTGTCTCTAACTTATGTTCTGTTAATCTTTCCTTTAGTTTCCTTGTACCTTTCCCAACATAAAATGAGGGGCATTTTAGGCAGGTAGCAAGATATATCACATATGTAGTATTGCATGTTGCTCTACATTTGAAAAAATATTTTTTATTTGAAACTGGATGGATGTACATATTGTTTTCCTTCATAAAAATATCAGTACAGCAACTGCAGTTCAAACATGGATGTGTGCCTGTTGTATATATTTTCTGAGCTCTCTTCTGATGCCTAAAATCTTTATAGCACAATCGCATTTTTAAGTTCTTTAAATTCCTATATGTAAAATCTGGCTTATTATGAAGTATCTGACGTAGTTCTGGCATAGCCATCAAGATGTTCCAGTTTATTCTCAATAATTTTCATTACTTCCCTAGTCTTAAGTAGTTAGATAAGTAGTTAGATATCTAACCTGATTTTCTTCTTCATTCACTATACTACAAGTATAGTCACTATTAAAATTAGGTTTTATTAGTCCTGTTCTACTATTAAAAACATAATTTGCTAACTCATCCACCATAGATTTTGCATATCTTCTCTCTATAAATTCATTTACCAGTTCAGTCATCTGCAGCTTACATTTGCTGTAATTAGTATTTAACCTACTTGTTCTAATAAGTTGTGCTTTCACTATTCCTTTAAAAATGTGAGGGGGGTGCATGCTCTCTTTATGCATATATCGATTAATTTGCACTTCCTTTTTATGAACACTTGTTACAATTACATTCCCTTCCTTTTCAAGCAGTACATCCAAAAAGGAAATTCTTTCAGTTGAACATTGATTTTTGAATCTAAAAAATGCAGTGGTACTCTTTAAATATTCCACATACTCATTCAGCATTTGCTCAGTACCATTCCATATTAATAGGCAGTCATCAACAAATCTTCGATAAAACAGAACTCTGTTATTCATTGCTTGCTCATTATTAAATACAACTAATTTTTCCCTCTGATGCATAACCAAATTTGCATAAGTATTTGCCATGGGAGTACCCAGCTGCGGTGGTGGTGCTGCGGTAGCATTGTCACCTCACAGTAAGACGCTGTCCGGTTCGATTCTCAGCTAGAGTGTCTTCTGCGTGGAGACATGCATGAATGGGCATACCTTCATTGAAGGTTGTGCATCAGGCCTGGCAAGCCGGTACATAAAAATCAACTGCCAATCATTAGCGGACCGGAGTTCCGCTGTGGCGACCCCTAACGGGGAAAAGCCGAAAGACACAAACAATTTGCCATGGGAGGACCCATGGCTACTCCAGCTATATGAATATATGGTTGCTCATTAAATAAAAATACATTTTTAGTTCTAGGATGTATTTATAAATTGAGTTGAAAGTATGTCTGAGTACTTTTTAAGGAAACTATTTAAGGAACTGCTATATCTCTAAGCTAAAATGTTATTTGAATTATTGTAGAAATGATGTGATTAGCTGGCTGTGCTCAGATGATTTTACTCTTGTTTTACAAAAACTGAAATAATGTTACAGATTGCATATTGCACTGATGAAGGATTTATATCTGAAAGCTTTAAGTATTGACATTCTTGGAGTTGAAATTTTTCTGCTATTCAGCTTTTATATTCTCTAACTTCTGGTTTATCACTACATCAGCCTTTGGTCTTAATGTTATGTTAATTTGACCAGAACACCCCCCCCCCCCCGCATTATTGGCTGCTGTCACAAAGAACAAAAATATCATTTTGTAAGTCACTCCCTTTTAGTTGTTTAAATACCTATACCCAGCCATTGTTTTCCATAGATCCTAGATGCGGCCCGCTATCCCACATGTGCTTAGTGGTTCTTTTCCTGTCTTTACTACAGCCTGCCTTTAAAGCTCCTCCCAGTCTCATCTTACCAATTCTTCCAAGTGAGCACTAGAATATCATTCAGGAAATTCCGACTGTTAGACTGTTAAAGCTTGAATTACTCTCTTTTTCATATCCTGCTGCTATTTTGTACATAGTCAGTCCTTAGAAGTATCATCCCTTTGTTTTCCATATGGCCTGTAAACATGCAACATCTACAACACGACTACCATTTACTGAATAACCTTCTGCATATGTTGAGTATTCTACCATAGTTACATGCACCCCCTGCTGCATTTACCTTACCAGTCAAAAAAATCTGAGCACTACATAGAGGGTGGCCTAATGGTTAAGGTGTTTGCCTTACAAACACAAGGTGCAGGGTTTGAATCTCACACGGGATAATTGGCTAGGCTTAAAATGGCTTGCAAGGGCAGTTAGCCTAGTACTAATCTATAAACCTATATAAACCTATAAGATGGAAGGTCAGCCTGCTAGTTTCACCTGTTTTGCTATCCTTTTAGCTTATGGTCTCCTAAAATAATGTTCTGTCTTATACTAGCAAATAATGAATGTATTCTCAACACTAGTTATTCTATATGAGAGATGTGTAGATGCCTGATTAATAAAGGCTTTCTTCTCACCTAAAAAGATGGCCTATTTGTTACATAAACTTTACCACAATCCATTTATAATCATCCTGAAAATGTCTTATGCTAAAGCTGTAAATAAATCATTGCCAAATTTCCTAGAAGTAAGACTATTGAGGCTCTACAAAAATCAGGCCGCTCATTGATCAAATGCATGCCTACCCTAGAGAGTCAACCCAGATTTACCTGTCTGAAGCACATCAACAAGAGAAATTTTTAATGATTGATGATTATTGTGAGGCACACTGACTCGTCACTCCCATGGCCAGACAAGGAGAGGACTTGTACGAGCTGTCTTTGAGGTGCCAGGATTTCTGACATCCCAAGGGTACTAAGGACCCTAACTCCTGACAAATAGGACTAAGTCATGGCAGAGGTACGTGCAGTGGTGAATGAGACATAAAACCCTGAGAGTCATGCACAGAAACGTGTTAGAATTTTCTATGCACGTTACAAATGCTGATAATAAACTAGTCCTGAGTAGGCACCTTTCTTTATCATAAGTATTGCCTATGTAAAAAGAAGATACATTTTTTTAAATAACTGCTTGAATAGCTGGTATCTGTTCCAAAGAGTTCTTGTATGTATCAGCATGGAGTAGTTTGCTTGATTGCTTGGCTTGTTTTATTAAGGATGAGCTGCATCTCTATTTCAAAGGCTACTGTATACTGACTGAATATTTTTTTTTTGGCCCCTAGTAAATTTTTAGGAAGAGTCCTGCTGACAATCATTACAATTTACATATTATATCAGTCTTGATATCAGTTACATTAAACTGTGTCTTCACAATACCAGAAGTCTGACTAATACATTATTTGATCTTGAGGCATTCCTGCATTTGGAAAATATCAATGACTGCATAGTTACTAAGACATAGCTTAAATTCATCCTGTACCTGGGCTTTGTGATTTTCACTTCTTCTGAACTGATGGCAACTGTTGTGGAGTATCTATATTTGTCATGGGACTTATTATGACTAGGCAGATTGCTAATGATTCACAAACTGAACTCATAGAATTTCACATGATTCTAGATAAGATTAATTATCAGTTAAAAGCTTATTATAGAATACCTTCTTTGTTCCCTGATGATCATGTAAGATTCCTGTGTGTTTTAAATGATGTCCCTATTAACAAAACTCACATTATTTTGGATGACTTCAACCACACTTTGATAAAGTGGTACACCTAGACCTCCAACATAGGATATGTATAAAAGTTCCTACATTTTGTAAACAAAATCTCCCTTGAGTAGTGACTCTCATTGTTAAACCTCACACCATATGCATCAAACCCCACTGAACTGAAGGACTGCAAATGTGCCAACATCAACTTACTGTATGATGAAATATCTAAATTTTCTTGTGATTGTGTTATCCCTGACCACAATATGATAGCAGCCTTCACTAAGAAATTCTGCACCCATTTATAAAAATGTGTTGAAGTCTCAGTCTCTACCAGAACCAAGTACCATGAAGAATTCAAGAATAAATCATCCAGGTGATCCACTGTGATAAATAAATAAATAAACTCTACAACAAAAGACATAAACTCTTTAAATTATGCTGAAGATCTAAAACCCCTCTTTTCAAAGAAAATATTAAAAGAATTATAAAAATAAACAAATATTACATTCAGATCCACTAACTTAACCCATGAACTTAGTCTGGCCTCTGAAGTCAAAGAAAATTAAAAATCTTCGTTTAGCAATATTAAAAAACTAAGAAACAATACCCTATATTACTCTGTATTTATTCGGAATGACACCTATTCCAACCCAATAGGCAAGTTACTTAGCCAGACTGTACTTCTGGGTTTTCGACAAAATGAGGACATTTTGTTTAGTGAGTTTGCTTGCTTAACAACAAATGTAATAAAAATGAAATATTTAATATCCATTCAATCCATCTTCATCTTCCATACCTTTACTTTCTACTCCTAATCTTTAGAGTGCATCTTTACAAGCAATCTTTAGAAATTATGAATTACAATTCTGAAAACTGGGGAAAGAAAACTTAGTAACAATTAGGAAGAAATTATATCTTAAAATTATGTGACTGTGCTAATGCTTTATGTCCATTATAACAAGCAGTTGGTGTTATATATTACTATATAATAAGTACAGTTTATCTAAAATCGGTTACAGAATGTGTATTTATTTGTTTCTGCTAATGTGCACCGTATAAGCTCAGTTTGTTATCTGATTTTCTCAGCGTACTTAGCAATGTCCTTTAATATACTTTAGAAATGTAACTAGTTCTATATATATGCTTAGTAGACATCACCAGGGCATGAAATGTAGTTTAGAACTAAAAACTGTAGCCAAATGAGGTTTGGTAAAAAAAAAAAAAAACAATTTGTCCAGGGACATCTTCTGGGAGAGTTAGATAGAAACAGTAGTGGGGATTAGTAGGGTAGGAAAAGTAGGGTAGGGGGGATGAAAAGTCTAAATGGGTATGAGGGAGGAATGGGAGGAAATGAGGTTAGGGTAAGGAAGGGTTTAATGGGTTTTAGGCAAGAGTAACTGTTAAGGAATCACATTCTAGAGAAAATTTGCTATATGGCAGGCTCACACCCAAGACGACTGCAGGTACTGTGGCGGACAGGTAGACCTTGGGTCGGTGCTGGTGTGTATAATGTAGATGGGTAGTTTTTGTATTATTATTTATTTGTTTATTCTCCTTTTTTTTTGCAGAGTAGGTGATGAAGGATTTTGGGCTTTGTGCAGGTTGGATTTATGAGAGGGCATGGGATTTGGCTTGCTGTGTGGGTTTGTTTGGGCTGTATTGGCTGGGTTGCTGTGGACTCTGAGACAACATGGTTGTTTGGGAAATTATTAGATGTTCGCAATTTAATGTTTAATTTCCTTTTTCCTCCTTACATGTTTAGAAAGTTTTTGTCTTTTGTTATCAATGATGCTGGGATGACTTTCCACTCGGGTTGATATTTGGTGGTGGAGATTCATGGCTACAATGCTGGCAGTGGTGTGCAAGATTTTTGTCCTTGTTTGAATTTGTAGTACTGTATCCCCACCTGGGTTTGGGCAGTGCTGGTGCATCTAGAGGTCAGAGGACTTCCTTTTTTGTGCAGCCATTGGTGGTGGTGTACTTGCAGTTCGTCTCCTGTGATTGAGCAGGGTTGTGGCTCCCCTTCATTTTTTCCCTGTCTTGGTTCATTCATTGGTGGTGGTGGTTGGCTCTCAGACTCTGTTTTGGACAGGTGGTTGCATTCATGCATAAGCGTGTTTCCTTGCAGGCTGGTGGGTGTTTGTGTGGAGTTTCAGTGTGGCTGAAATGTTCAGCATGATCTCCTGGGGCACTCATGATGAACAGATCTACTATTACAGGTTTTAGGTGATGAGTTTCGTGGGCTGCTAGGAGGAGGTTGGGGGGATGCCTTGTGGTCAGGCTGAGTGTCTCGTTTTGCTGCTGAGCTTTGGTTAGGGTTGCTGTCGGTTAGATATGGTCTGGGAGTGCAGGCAGGGGGATGAGGAGAAGGTAGGAATAAAAAAAAAGGGGTGATGAGGAACAATACAAGCTGGATTCTTAGTTGTAGCAGCAGGGCTGGTTGTGCTGCATGTGCTGTTGTCTTTTGCTCATGCCTGTCAGCTGTGCAGGTTTGCGTAGAGTGCTCCGATTTGTGTTTTTATTCATGCCTGTGGTCTGTTGCCTACCTTTGGTCCGTTCTTCATGCAGTGTGATTTCTGCAGATTTTGTGCCCTTGTGGGGGGCCATGCTGATGGGAGGGTTGCTTTCGGTTGGCCTTTCAGTGGGGGAATGATGTTTGCATTGGCTGTGGTTTTGGTTGTTTTTCTCACCTTGGTTGTGGCTTTGCTTGGATGCCTGTGTCCACTCCTTGTATTCAGAGGTTTTGTGCGGGCAGCTGTTGCCTGTAAAGGCTTCATCAATGGGAATGACAGTGACAGTGTGGATGGTATGAGTGTCATGCTGATTTATGTATTTGTATGTTTGTGGATAGTTGCCTGGAGCAGATGTGCATGGGTTTGTAATGAATAAATGAAATAGGTAAATGGAATAGTTTTTGGTGCACAGAAATTGCAAGTTATGGGAATATTCATGATCTAAACATGCAGTGTTTGTATCCTGGTTATGGTCCAGAATAAAGGGAGGGTAGGGGGTGGAGCTAATGCAATTACACCAAGTTTTAGCCTGCACTGTAGTTTTTTGTAGCATTGGTGCTTTTATGGCAAGCTGGTGACAGATCTTTAAAGAATGGAGTTGGAGAAATGACAGGCATTTGAGCTTTGGACCTCGCACCCTTCAGGAAAGTCATGCTAGTGCAAAGCCTGTTGCTATATCAACTTTTATGTTTTTGGAAGCAACCAGTTGTGCCCACAATTCTGCCCTGGGAGGTTGGAAGGTATGCTTGTAACTATCCGGATTTTCACTGAATGGCTAGATGTTGGGCTTAAAAGCTTTGAAGCTGGATTGGTTCATAGGAGCTTCTTCACAGGCTTTGTGGTGCCCATGAGTGATGCCTGTTAGTCATGCATGCCCATAGCATAAGTAGCGATTTAGGGGGAGGGTGGCACGGAACATTACAGATGGAACTTACTTTTCTCTGCCCAGAAGCCACTGGCAAAATTATTTCCTTTTTGGGAACAACCCTGGATCACTGTCTATTTAACTGACTCTCAGATTTATTCAGTGGGCAAATGAAGGTGAAGGGAACAAACCCAATGGACTGGGCACAGACATTTTTGTTCTCATGGTAAGTCAAATTATGCATCATAATACATGGGTTGGTTGATTTTAGAAGCTTAACTGAGCAATGCTGGGTACATTAGTTCATTTTTTCCTCCTGGGTTTTGGGGCTTTGTCATACTCTTATTTATAGTTCACAGATTTTGATCTAAGAGGTTGAGAGGTATAGTTCACACACACTTTTACTGCTAGTTGCAGTAAGTGGACATTGCTGTTGTCCAGAAGTGGCAGAATGGACAGAATTTTACCTCATAATTTAAGTTCATTCAAACTGTGCAATGTTCTCGAGGCTGAGTTCCCTGACCTGATAGCTAGCTTAATCTAGACTGTAAGGGGTGGGTAGAGTGATAATGCTGTCTCACAGACATTAGGAAAGGACTTCATTCCCATCATTGGTTAGGGGTAGTTGGGGAGGGGGATCTTAGAGCCCATAGGTAAGAAGGGGCTGAATCGGTAAGCACAATTCCTTCAGGAATGCTGCCATGAGAATGTGGAACAAATGGGTAAAAGGTGGAATGTTTTTAATGGCTCATTAGCATCTTTAATTGTGTGGCTCATAAGACAGTTAACAGGTGATTCAGTTCTATTTACTAATGATATCATTTAAATTGTTAACACAGAATATGACACTTCTCAATGTTGAACTTCAGTGAACATGAACTTTTGATCCTAAATGAGGAACGTTCCTCAGGATGCGGTACACCTGAGAGGTATGGGTATGTTATGGAGGTATTTCACTCTTTATTTTAGGCATCTTAACTGTTATTGCTGTGTACATGCTGCACTAAAGATGCTTGTAGAACAAAGCAGCATGGGTAAAAGTTACCAAGGTTGCATTCTAGTGGGGATGGGAGTTGTGGCAAGTTTTAGTTATGTGCGTGCCAAGAATTTCCAGTTTTCTTTTCTTTTGCAGGTGAGGAAGCACAGAGTGGGCAACAGTTGTTGATATGAAGTCAACAGTCAGTGGTCTGAAGGAAGTGGATTTGAAAGATGATGGATTCTGCTGGGCTGGATGTTCTGGTTGTTGATTTGGCACACAATGAGCCCGCAGGTAATTTTACTGCATTCTGTATTCATTAAGGCACATCAAAGTTGGTGCGGTTTGGGGTAGAGTGGGGGCAAGTGAGGATGAGGTATGTTGGGAGCAGGGTAAAGCAGGGTCGGGGATTGTTTATGAGAAGTCTGGGGTTCCCACGGGGGGGGGGGCTCACAAGAATCATAGGATCATAGGAAGTTACTAGGCTAATGACTCTAGGGCCCTTTTAGGCTAGCCAAGTTTAATCCATTTTCAAGTGCAGCACCTATTGCCCTTGTCCAAGAGGGGCATGGGTTGAACCCCTGGGGTGAAGTTACAGTTAACCATCTAGTGATCAGATTGTGTTTAAAGAGGGCCAGGACGTGTTCTGTTTGACATGAAGTGAGAGTTTGTTCCAAAGGTGTGATATCTTTTGGGAGACAAATTTGTCCCTAAAAACAGGTTCTACTAATGTCTCATACCTGGTTAAGGTCTTTAGAGTGAGTAACATGTACCAGTTGATTTGCGATTTTAGTTGATAGGGGGTGGTTCAGTATATGTATGACTTTTAAGAGTAGGTAGGGTTTGATGGAGTATGGTAGGCATATGGGTGTTTTGGGGAATATGTGAGGAACTGAGTGCTTTGTTGGCTATGCAGAAGTTAGGATTAAGCAAGGCACTGTTTTGGGATTCCTTGCAGATGTAGGCAATGTTTTAATTCCTTAGCAGATGCAAAAGCAACAGATGGGAAGAGGGAAAAGCCAATGACAAGCAGTGGATTAAGGATGTTCAGCTCTTTGGGCTACTGAAGTTGCATGTCAGCCAGTTTACTCAGATTACTTTGGGTGAGGGTCACCTGTGTGGTGCCTTCTGGAGAATTTTGGTGGGATGGCCTTTTGGTAGATGGGTAGGGTTGTTCATGAGGATTTGCATTTGGTTACAAATGTGACAGGAGGAGCATAAGTTGGGGAGGTTGGTTTGTGGCTTGTTGGAAAGCAGGAAGGACGATTGGGGATGTTGAATATTTGGAGTTTCAACTTGATCTGGTGTAGAAGATTGAGGTTTGTCAGGTCACATTAGGTTTCAAGGCTTCCAGTTTAGTTGGAGTTGGGGATTAGGGTTCATTTTCATCCATTTAATATGGCAATAGTATGAGTTGTGGAGCTGTGTTGCTAGAAGAGGTGTGTCAGCTTGTGTTAAATTTAAAGGTTTACTGCAGGAGTTTGGGGCACAGTTTATAACAAAGGCATATGGTAGGGCATTGCCAGATTGGTTAAATATGTGTTGCAACTGCCTGTGGGAAGGGTTTTGGAAAGATTTAGTTATTGGTCAGGCTTGGGAACAAGGTAAGGCAGTTCAGTTGGTCAAGGGAAATTTAGCTGCAAGTTCTATAAATGCACGGTGACAAGGCTATGTGAACTTACTAAATCTTGGTCAGTGGTCAGTGGTTCATTGGTTTGAAGGGTTGGAGTAGGTTTGATAGTGTGAAGACTGACAGACATTGGCTATGGTCAAGATAGGTTTTGTTGCGAAGGATGGTGTTAGTAATTGGAGGTTTATTGGGCTACAGTTCATGTGGAATTTATTTTATGGATGTATTGATGTCATTCTGGGGGTGGTTGTTGGGCTATCAGATGCCATGATGTCTGCTAAATGTTTTCTTGTTTATAATGGATAGCTGGTGCGATGGCAGGATTGCTATTCAATTGATTTTGGAGAGGAAATTTCATTTTGGACATTATATATATTGGATGTAAAATAGGGCTGCAGTTACACCTGATTTTATAAAATTGCTCTTGCGTGGTTTCACGTGGCATTGGGTTTTAGTGTTATGGTGCTACATTTGGTAGGTAATGAACTGAAACTCATTACAAAGTTACTACTGGTTGTTAGGATAAGTGGAATTTAATATGCAGAGGCTATGCAAGATTATGGTTATTACTTTAGCATTGGAGAGGGATGACTGGTTTAATTTCAGCCATTTAGGCAATTGGCTGCTTTGGGTATTTATATGACAGGGCTTTGTGAGGTGATGACGGGGATCTAGTTTGGTTTAGAGAGGATGGAGTACATCGAATTATGTTTGGCCTAACTCCTTTTAGCTGTAGTTAGGTTGCTGGAAGTTCTGGTAGGAGGGAGGAGAAACAGCCTGGTCAGGCTGCTGGGCAGAGAAGAGGGGCAAACTTGCCCTCTTCTGTTCACCTTCTGGTGTTTGATGTTCATTTTGCTGAGTTGGGAAAGGAAAGTGAGCAGTTGGATATTGCTTGATAAGTTAAATAAGTGAGCCAGTAAGGATGCTACTTATTTGGTTGGATGTTTAATTCAATAAGTGGTAAATGAACTGAGGTATGGAATGCAGCTTCATAAGTAAAATAAGCAAGTGGAGGTAAAGATGTTGCTTATTTGGTTGGATGTTTAATTCAATAAGTGGTAAATGAAGTGAACAATTGGATGCTGATTCATAAGTAAAATAAGCAAGTGGAGGTAAAGATGTTACTTATTTGGTTGGATGTTTAATTTAATAAGTGGAAAATTAAGTGAGGTATGTGACGCGGCTTCGTAAATAAAATAAGCGAGTGGAGGTAAGGATGCTGCTTACTGAGTTAGGGTGAGCAAGGTCACACTGCCCTAGATAACAGTTATATGGATATTTATCATGTGATCAATATCAGCTATACTATGTTTATGTTATTAATAAATAATATTGGTTAATACATTTGTTTATGGATGTTTAATAAAGGTCGTCAAACATCTTTAGGTGTGATGTGTGTTTATTGAAGGGGACTGGGATGAAAAGAAGCTATATTTCTTGTAACCTTTCTGTGTGGATAACTGCTGAAAAGGTGCATTATTCAGATAGACCAACCCTCTTAAAACATTACAAATAATACATTTTCCTTTTTTTTTGCCTTGATTTTATGCACCATTTCCATGATAGTTTCTACAAGCCCCATAGCAAAATAATCCAGACTGCTAAGTCAGGCAGTATCCTTCAAGTGCATTTGAAATGTAATAAGTTATTTTGTAATGAAGGACTTGCACAGTCCAGTCATACTTTTCAATGTCTGAATGTGTTACTTGTAGGTTTAAACTTTTTGCTACATTTTAAGAAATTTGGAGAGTGTAAATCAATGCGTTTTTTTTAGATTAATATTTAACAACATCCCAGAACTGAATGTCTGTGGGAAGATATTCACTGTTAATTCAACATTTTTTTTTTCAGTTTTCTGATATAGCCACCTGGAGTGAATCAAAGTTTATAGTGCTAAAAAATAAAAAAATAATTAACTTAATAAAAAGTAGAAGGGCTCACTCCTGATCAATGTATATTATCAGATAAGTACATTCCCCATTGGTTCCCATACAAATCATAAAGTCACATGCAAAAAACAATCAGTAATCAGACAGACATAATTTGTTATAAACTTTGCTTAAAAGACCAAAACAAATTCAACTGTTTATGTAAGGGGACACGTCACCATGCACCATCTCAATTAAGGTTAACAGTGGCTTTATAAAAATAATTTGAATTATACTGTGATTTGTTTTAGATGGCTGTGTGATGAGTTTGTGAGATATTTAATTTTGCTGTTTTTAGTTGAATGTGTTCTGATGAAATCTCATTTTATTTTTGAAATAAAATCACTAAACATATATATTAGATATTATTTTTTCCATTCAGACTATTTTATTTCTTATTGGCTTTTACTAGCATTTGATGGAGGCGAGTATTATCTTCGTGTCTTTTTTATGCTTTGCTATGCTTCTTTTTTGTATGCTTTGATGAAGTTCTGTGATAAGCTATGAAAATGTTTTTCACACCCATTATTATTTGCATTGCTCATTTTGGGAAAGAGTAGTGGAAGCTAGGTTAAGAATGTAGGTGATGATTAGTGATCAGCAGTATGGTTTCATGTCAGGAAAGAGCACTACAGATGCGATGTTTGCTCTGAGAGTGTTGATGGAGAAGTACAGAGCAGGTCAGAAGGAGTAGCATTGTGTCTTTGTGGACTTAGAGGAAGCATATGACAGGGTGCCTAGAGAGGAGTTGTGGTATTGTATGAGGAAGTCGGGAGTGGCAGAGAATTATGTAAGAGTGGTACAGGATATGTACAAGGGTAGTGTGACAGCGGTGAGATCTGCAGTGGGAGTGACAGATGCATTTAAGTTGGAGGTGGGATTACATCAAAGGTCAGCTCTGAGTCCTTTCTTATTTGCACTGGTGATGGACAGGTTGACAGATGAGATCAGACAGGAGTTCCCGTGGACTATGATGTTTGCAGATGACATTGTGATATGTAGTGAGAGTAGGGAACAGGTTGAGGAGACCCTGGAGAGGTGGAGATATGCTCTAGAGAGGAGAGGAATGAAGGTCAGCCCTACTAAGACAGAATATATGTGTGAATGAAAGGGAGGATAAAGGAATGGTGAGGATGCAGGGAGTAGAGTTGGCAAAGGTGGATGAGTTTAAATACTTGGGAGCAACAGTTCAGAGTAATGGCGAGTGTGGAAGAGAGGTGAAGAAGAGAGTACAGGCAGGGTGGAGTGGTTGGAGAAGAGTGTCAGGAGTGATTTGTGACAGACGAGTACCAGTAAGAGTGAAAGGGAAGGTCTACAAAAGGGTAGTGAGACCAGCTATGTTATATGGGTTGGAGACAGTGTCATTGACAAAAAGGCAGGAGTCAGAGCTGGATGTGGAAGAGTTAAAGATGTTAAGATTTGCACTGGGTATGATGAGGGTAGACAGGATTAGGAATAAGTATATTAGAGGGTCAGCCCAGGTTGGACAGTTTGGAGACAAAGCCAGAGAGGCGAGATTGAGTTGGTTTGGACATGTGCTGAGGAGGGATGCAGAGTATATTGGGAAAAGGATGCAAAGGATGAAGCTGCCAGGTAAGAGGAAAAGAGGAAGGCCTAAGATAAGGTTTATGGATGTGGTGAGACAGGACATGCAGGTTGTTGGTGTGACAGAGCAAGATGCAGAGGACAGGAAGAAATGGAAACAGGTGATCTGCTGTGGCAACTCCTAACCGGGAAAAGCCAAAAGAAGAAAAAGAAGAAAAAGATTTCTGTACTGGTACACAAGGCTATGCAAATTCATCTTAAACTGTAAACTGACTTGAATTACAGTATAAATCCGTATTATAGCATCTTACAGGAGGACTATTCTAAGTATAGCATTTCTATAAAATGAAGGTACAGTTTGTCCGTTTTTTAAACCGGAGACATTGGCAAGGGTGTGTAACAAATTAAAATTGAGATGCTCCTAGACTTATTATTCTTGGTACACCAGAAATGTTGTGGCAGCTGAGGCATATGTTAGCCAACTCTGAGGCATACAAAAGGTAAAACAACAGTATGTCTTTATTCTGATATCCTAGAAAAGTGGCCGACGTTGTGGATAAATGAGTTTTCTTTCATTATGGTTACACTTCATGTACTTGCTGACAATGTACTCATTTGTATTATATCAATGAGGGAATGTCAGCAAAAGAAATTATCATTTTAAAAATGTTTTATCCTGTTATTCAGATTGTATCTTCCTAGCAAATTTAAGACTTTTTGAGTAATAGAAAACACACTATGAGCAATTCACAAGCATGCCTTTAAATTACTGGCAGAAACTGAAGTATTTGTGCAGGCCTGGAGGAAGAAGAGCTTACACTGAAGAGTAATGAAATAAAACATCTGCTTCAAACAAGTTGAAAAATGTTTACATCTGTACAGAATGAGGATTTAATGACATTTTCAGTTCATATAGTATGTAACAGAAACAGAGTCAGTCATATTGCGGTCAACCAAACTGGGTGGCATACAAAATGGATAGTGTCAAATTGTTTGTTGATGTTTTATACATTTGTTGAGTCTGATATTTAAAAACAATGTTATTTTAAACACTATTAATATTATGTATACAAATTTATGTTAAGTCTATAATGTTTATGGATGTCTGTGTAGCTGAATGAAGATTAGTAGTGGGGAGCTCCCATTTACCCTATGAAGCCATGTATAATGGCAAAGGTTGAAAATCAATATTTCATTAAAGTGACATGTTTACATGGATGAAAAAGTTGTCACGTGTGTGTGTGTGTGTGTGTGTGTGTGTGTGTGTGTGTGTGTGTGTGTGTGTGTGTGTGTGTGTGTGTGTGTGTGTGTGTGTGTATGTGTAAAAGAGTAATTACTTGCACATTGTGTAAAAGATTGATATATATTACAGGTGAGTTTGTGGGTCTAGGAGTGGGGCTGACATACTTCCTTCAAACCCTAAAGAAATAAATGATGGTGAGATGTGAATGAATGCAAGTTAATGCAAACTGTATTAACTTATTTATATGGATAAAATATATCCTTGCTATACATAAAAATTAACTAATATTTAAAGCATTTATTAATTTATCATTTGTTAGCCAGTTAAGTGAAGTGGTCCTAAGAGACATATCAGTAACACCATGGATGCATAGCCAAATTACAGCAGTATTATACTTAGTAATATACATATTTCTCCTTTAAGTCTTGAGTATCTGTCTGCAACTCCTTAGTAGCAACTGTGTGGAAGTTAATGGCATCACCCATTTCTGCTTATTGCCCCCTGGCTATATAACTAGCAAAACTTTAATTTATGCTAGTTGTGAATTTACTCATTTTTTAACTCACATTCGCTAACATGGACAATTCTCATACATATCACAGCAGCACTGTCTGGATTAGTGACTTGCTTAGACTGACACATACCTGTCAACCTCTTAGTGTAAGACATCTGAACAAAGCCTGACAAAGTTGGGGGACAATGGCCCCAAAATAGCGAGATATTTTAAATGTTGCTCTTATAAACATAAAGTGGCTAGATTAACAGGGCTTGTGTTAGCATGCATTTTCTGAAGGATTTGAAGTTTAAAACTCAAATGTATGTCATTATTTAGTGAATTCAGTCATTTTGCCAGAAAACCACAAATTTTATGATAAGTAAATCAAAACTATGAGGCAAAAATCTGGGCAATCTGCAAAACTCTGGATAGTTGAGAGGTATGGCAATGATACAAAAGGTATATAAAGGCTTTGGGAATCAAACTCTAGAACTCAGGAAGCAGTTGTTTAATACCTTAGAAAATTGATTCTCTGTGCTGCCGGACAGACTAAACCTTTCCTCAACCCCTACCACTTAATCATCACTTGCAATGCTGTTTGTCTTGTTCATCAGCAGTTTGTTACATTTGACTTCTTTCCAAACTTTTTCTTCTTTTTTTAACCTAGTCTTGTCATCAAATAACTTTCACCTTTTTTGCAACTCTACATATGCTGGCAATTCTAACTTTAAATCAACTTTGCTAACAAATAATATCGAATATATGGAAATGACCTGGGAACATGTTTTCTCATGTCTGGATCATCACTTAAAATCCAGGCTTATCTGTGGTTTGGAATTCCTGTTATACAGCATACATCTTCCTGCCCATTACTTTGCCTGACTTAAGCACATCATTTAAGGATAATCATTCGGAAAACCATATGTACTAATATATAATCATTCAGTTCCAAATGAAGTTCAGACTTAACAAGGTATAATGTAGTTCTATAACACAAAGTGAATTTCAGAAAAAAAAGATGGCTTTGATGTGTAATACAAAAATACTGCAGCTAGGTGTACTTTGAGGAGAAATCATCATTTTGATTTGTTTACTGGGGGTAGAGTGCTGATCTAGTAACCAAAATGCAAAACACCAACAAACTAAACAAAAATAAAACGCTACTGACCAACGAACCCATATATCTTAAGAACTTTTATTGACAAACATAAAAAATGAACGCTTTCATGTAAAAAGACTTCTTAAAAGTAACAAACTGGAGAAGTTTATCACAATATATTCAACTGATAACCCTATCAGAGATGAGACTCAATTAACCTGAAACAACTAGAAATATACAGTTAAAGGAAACTAAATAGAAAATGCTGTTTAAAAATACTGTTTTGAAGATGCAGTTTAAAAATACTGAAACTGATTACCAATTACAAAGTTATAAAGAAACCTATGCAACCAAAGCCAACACACAACACAGTGGACAAGGAAATAAATACAGTATATACTTATGAATATGTATGAAAATATATATGACATAAAATTAAATGAATATAATAAAAAAACTCAATGTGTACAAATGAATTCAATAAATTCAAACACTAATAACACCAATAAGATAGCATACTAAAAGACATTAGCCAACTCAGTGAAATGGATCAAATAATAGTCAACCTTATTTTTAATTAACTTGAAATAGACATACCCTCATTAATACCAGGAGCACGTAGGACATTGAGCCTTATCTGCTAACATAATTACTTAAATTCTTATACGGTTCTAGAATCCCCACAAAAAAGGGGTCACAAGAACCCGGTCAATAACAAAATAATTGAATTTACTAAATTCGGAACACAATGCACAATGCCTAAATAAGGCTTTAGTAGTTTTCCTCCTGTTAATATCATTAATGTGTTCTTCTATCCTCTCTTTTAGTCTTCTGTTAGTTTTACCAATATGGAATGCATTGCAGGATTTTAAAAGGGCCAAATAAACTTCAAGTGTTGTATTGCAATTAACTTTACCTGGGCATGGAATAGTCCTAATGTATTTATGAACAATAGCATAAGGCCCCCATGAATGTACTGGCACCATTTGCAAGAACCATATTTAAACATGTGGCTATGACTCCAGGTGACTTTCGTAAAACCACATTCCAATATCTCCTTGATGTTCCTCCCTCTAGAATATGTAATCACAGGTGCTTCACCAAGAGATTTCTTGAGGTTGGCGCTAAATACAGTGTCCCAAAGGGACCTAACAATGTTACCATAATAGTGGGTGGTGTCACTAAGAGGAATAATGAACATACATTGATTCCTACTATCAGATGAATTACTATGAATAGTATCAAAAATCAGAGTAACACTACAGGTATTGTTACTGGTGCTGGAATTACAAATCGGGGACAACTTACAGAGAATGGAGCAAAACAGTCCTTCCTGTGGCCTTCCACTTCAGTCTTGATCTTGTTGAAGAAATCATTAGGATAATCCCTGTCCAGAACTAAACATCAAATGATGTTATTCAGAATTGAAGTCAGAGTGGTGGAGATGAGGAGTGAAAGCCTAACCATCTGTCCCTTGACTACTGACTTCTTCTGGAACAGGGGTTGGCAACTATCGAAGTGTAGGTACGTGTTTGTAAATGTTTCCTTTCTATAGACTGTAGCTGTATAGCAATACTCAACAAGGATTTTACCAAGTATGATATCTAAGAAGTTAATATAATCCACATTAATAGTATAAGTGAAATTGAAAAAGGTAGTGGACATCTGCCACACTTCAAAAAAATGTTCCCATTCTTTAACACTTCCTTTCCATAAATTAGAACATCATCCAGGTACCTAAAATAAGCATGGGTCAATGCTAAAAACTCAGATGTAAAAATATTGGCTTTCTCCCACATAGCAAGAACAATATTGGCATAAATGGGGGAGCAAGCTGCGCCCCTAGCAACTCTGGAAATCTGATGGTAAAATTCACCTTCAAAAGAAGGATAGTTATTCTGAAGAGTCAAATCCAGAAGAGAAGAGACCATACACTTCATAAGACGAAATAGCTGAATGGACTGCTAAAAAAGAAGAAAACAGTTCTAAACCAATATTGTGAGGAATCACTGCAAATAAATCCACTACATTGACAGTGATAGACAAAACACTAGAAAGATAATCTAGTGTCTTTACCATTTTCGTTAATAAATGCCAGGAATCACATAAAATGCATGGTTCAGAAATTAACATGGACTTGCATTTGTAATCGGTGAATCTGGCCAATGACTCCATCTTTGAGCATTTAGCTGGCACTATTGGCCTTAAAGGTAGGTCATAGGCATCTTTATGTATTTTGGGAATACTAAAAATAGATGCTAATTTAGGTTTATCGACAGATAAGTATTTCCATTACTCATGATCTAATTCACCTTGTGTTACCATGTCCAATAAATAAAAGTCCATCCTGGCATAAGCAATATTGATTTGGTTAAGAAACACCCTCTGACAGGTATTGTCACTGGACAAAAGCTGGAACATTTTAGAGGAATAAACTGTACTATCCATAATGACCACCTCCCCACCCTTATCAAGTTTCATAATGCAGATGCTTCTATTGTTAGTGAAACTCAAAAATAAACTTCCTTTCAGTATTAAACAAATTATCTGACATACTCTTAGCTCTGCTATTGTTTTTATTCCTTAACTTAAGGAATTATGTTGGCAGATAAGGCTCAATGTCCTACGTGCTCCTGGTATTAATGAGGGTATGTCTATTTCAAGTTAATTAAAAATAAGATTGGCTATTATTTGATCCATTTCACTGTGTTGGTCAAAGTCTTTTAGTGTGCTATTCTAGCATCTTATTAGTGTTATTAGTTTTCGAATTGACTGAATTCATTTGCACATATTGAGTTTTGTATTATATTCATTTAATTTTATATCATACACATTTTCACACATATTCATAAATATATACTGTATTTATTTCCTTGTCCACTGTGTTGTGTGTTGGGTTTGGTTGCTTAGGTTTCTTTATACTTTTGTAATTTGTAATCAGCTTCAGTATTTCTAAACAGCATATTTGAAACAGTACTTTTAAACAATATTTTTAAACAGCATTCTCTAATTAGTTTCCTTTAACTGTATCTTTCTAGTTGTTTCAGGTTAATTGAGTCTCATCTCTGATCAGGCTACCAATTGCATATATTGCGACTGACTTCTCCAATTTGTTACTTTGAATAAGTATTTTCAGATGAAAGCACTCAGTTTTATGTTTGTCAATAAAAGATGAAGGTATAGGGGTTTGCTGATCGGTGGTGTTTTTTGCTTTTGTTTAGAGTGCTAATCTGTTCTGATCATTTTCTGTCTTAGTCCAGGGTTAGCATGCACACTTTGTTTGATATGTACATTTGACATAAGATGGAATATCAGATCATGGTAATATAAAAATAAATTAAACCATTTGCAGTATATACAAAGGTTTATAAACATGCCCAATAAATCATTAAAGGACCTAGCATGAGCAATATGGTTTGTGCTAAAAATGCCCTTTCCCAAAATGTAGTATTTTATGAATCAGAGACATGATAGCCACAATGAGAAGATAACTACCTTATTGCCTAATTTACATGTCTCTGAATTGCAGTTAGAACCATAATGTTCAGGTCACTGATGCTGTGAACATTGAAGAAGTTAACTGTATCAGCCAGATCATGAAGTCATAGACATCTTCAGCCTCAGTCACTCTCCCACATATGCAAGTACACATTGAAACACAAACACACACATGCACACACACACACACACACACACACACACACACACACACACACACACACTCACACACACACACACACACAATGCAGTCCTTGTACCTGTCTAAGAATTATCCCCCATTCCCTGTACTGGTGTACGTGTTATTATGGCACAAGAGTTTACAGTTTTCTCTGATGGCTAGTAATCTCCTCATCCCCATACTTCTGTAGGTGCTGTTACAACACGATTTTGGTTTCACTAATGGCTACTAGTTTCTTCCACCCTTGCTACCCATACTGCTTTCAGTGTTATCATGGCATGACTGTGTTATCTCTGGTGGCTAGTGGTTCTCAACACCATCCCCTGTCAGTGATGATCACTGCCTTTTGGTGGTGTTCTTTTCTGTAACATCATGTGACTGGCCATGCTGATCTACATGTCCGAGTGGTTGATTGCTCAGAATGTATATGCTAATCAGTTATATGACCTCCCTCCCAGAATCAACTACAGGAAGGCATCCCTGCAGGTGTGTTGGGCATAGAGGTCACATAACTAAGACCACCTCATTAGTATACAACATGGCGTCTGGAACAACCCTAGGAGGTGCTGTTTTTCTTCATTCTAGAACACCTTGCACCACTATGTTAGGGCTGTTTCTGTATTCCCAAAGGTTACAGTGCATGTACACAAAGAAGTACTCATCACAGTACCTTCATGCATTTGTCCTATGACGTTATTGAATGGAGTGAAAGGTAAGAGTTCAAAGGTAGAGAATGGAGAGATTTCTAAGGCAGGGGGATAAGAAAAAAAGTTAGTAAGTGAGAGACAGATGGAGGAAGGATTATGTTTTATGTCCTGATGGGAAGCAAAAACGTTGAGACTGTATAATCAGATGTGCTTTTAGAGGGATATTACAGCTGAGGTAAAAGGAAGATTAGGAGGGAGGGATTCTAATAGTTTTGGGCAAAGAATAGAGAAAGCACAGTTGGAGTGTGTGATTTGGATTGAGACAGTAGCAAGAACAGATCCAGAGTGGTTGAAGTTCCATAGGTTGTAAGTGGGTGCAGGCCTCATTACTTTTGGAAGCTAAATATTGGAGAGATTGTTCATGAAGGAGCTTGAATAGTTGAGGAGCTAGAAAGGCATCTGTCATCTATTTAACAGGTAGCAATTTAACATTTTTCTAGAGCTATGCATTTGTGCTCAAGTCTAGGGGAGGGTGTAATGAGCCTGCACATTTTATTGGTATAATACAGCAGACATGGATCCATTTAATATAGATATGCTAAGCATTGCTTTACAAAATCATAATAATTATAAAATAACAAATGTAGCAATATTTTTATTCTTATTCAGTCATTATTGAATATTATATGTAATTCCACTCTCTATCATCATTCTATGACACATTCTTATGACTACCATAACATTTTGCACATTCCACATTTCAAACATAATATATACTGAGACACTTCAATTTACCCATCTCTTTGACTCATGGCATACACCTCCTTCTTCCTGTCCACTACAAAAAATATTACTTTTATTAAATTTTGTAGTTAGATACAAATACAACCACAGTTTTCACTAGTTAAATGACTTTTAATCTTTTTCCACTTTATATAAACTGATATTCTCCCTGCTTGACCTTACTTCACACAGTTACTATCCATAACCCTAACAATTCAATTTAACAATAAGTCTTACTAATCATGCTTATGTCCAGGACATTGTGCATAAGACTGTATTTGACCTTTACAAGAACTTATCACAACACTACAGAGATGCAGCTAAGAGAGAGAAACAAAAGAAAGAAGAGATTTGATAACTATCCTTCTTACTGATCATTGGCAGTTTAGTTTAGTCCATTTTCTATAGGAAGGCTGGTGACTGGACTATTTTTATAAATATTATCATATGCCCCCACCATTCTTGTTGATCCACATTTACCAGTGTCCACTCTGAACATCTAATAATAAACTGAAATGGCTGCATTTTCCATCTTGCTGAAAAGACTGTATTTTCCACCCTGACCCTGCTAGGGTCACTTTCCATATTTTAAACATAAACATATGGAGGTTCCATAGTGCAGTGGTTATCATGTCTGCTTTGGACAGCTCAGTGGTACAGCAGTAGCATTGTCACCTCACACCAAGAGGTTCTCTGGTTCAAGTCTCGGCTGGAGTGCCTTCTGTGTGGACTCTGCATGTCCTCCCTGCATTCATGTGGGTATTCTCTGAGTGCTCTGGTTTCCTCCCATGTTACAAAGACATGCGTTTGGAGCATTTCTCCCTGGGCCTCCACTGAAAATTAGCTTTGTTCTAAGTTAGACTTTCCTGGTTAACAAATGTTAACTATCAAAATAAATAAAGCCTAAGAAACAGACTGACAGACCCTCTATCCTAACCTAAAGCCATGCGGCCCTAATTATAGTGTGCTTCATGTGTGTTATTCCCAAAAATCAAAAAAAAATGTATTTTCTCTTGTTGGTCACTGTAGTCTCATTGTCCATCTTGTTGCAATAATTAGCCTTTACACATACTCTAGTGGATCGGCATCCCTAGATGATATGCAGATAGTCTGCTTCTGTAGCCGAAGATCTCCAACACGCTGAAATATAGGCCAACCCATTTATATAACCTTAAAGAAGAATGCTGCCATATTTGCATGAGTTTGAACATAGGAAAGTGCATCATACATGAAATGTATTTGGATGACTGTAAGGTAGTATATTGAGATGGATCCCCTTTGAAACGTCAAAAGCCCAGATAACCAAACTGCATTTTTGCGATTCGAAAATCCCGAAACATTACATACCTGAATGACAAATTTTTCCTAGAGCAAGTAAACACTTGCCCAACATGCCCTTTTCTCCACTGTAGTGTGATCTTGGAGTTGGTATATATGGGTGGGGGTGGTGTGGGGGTGGTGCAGGTGGGTTTTATTTACTCCGGAGTGTGTTTCACTGACTTTTGGGCAAGTGTTTACTTGCCCTGAGAAAAATTTGCCATTTGGGTATGTAATGTTTCAAGATTTTCTTCCTGCAAAAATGCAGTTCAGTTATCTGGACTTCTAACATTTCAAAGTAGATCCATTGAGATATACCTTTTTTTTCAGCCAATATGCTTAAGGAATAATTCCATTTTACTATGGTTTAATTCAAGCATTGGTCATCTCCATCACTCTATTCTTTGTTAAAAAAAGCGTATACTTAGTTTCTATTTATAAATATCCTTGCAAATTCACCTTATTTAAAAGGTGGATTATGTGATCCCTTTGACTGCCTCCTGTACCTTATGCACCTACAATGCATTCTTCATGTGTAGAGCTTGCCACCAGCTGAACTAATACTCTCAAAGCCACCTATTATAGTGTTTTATTATAACACTTAATTTGTATTTAAGCCCATGCATACACCAAGAGCTACTTTCCTTCTCTGGCCCAAAAATTAAAAAAAAAAAAAAACAGGAATGGCATCTTTCTGAATATTTGGTGATCCTCCATATGTGTCTCAAATAAATATTCTACTTTGTGGTTATATTACATTTACTCACTTTTGCTTCCATGCAGTTTTCTCAGCCTCCCCTGGTCCCCTATATTAGTATCTTTCAAATTTGTACTGCTGCCCCATACTACCTTCAGTATTAAGCTTTCTAGTGGGACCTACATCAGTCTTATTTTGATATTGACATTTCTCCACAGTGTTATGCTATCTCCTAAAATCCTGGAGGCCTACCCCCATATCTCAAAGCCAAGGTTATCTTTTTCCTGTGTATTCTAGGATGAGATTATAATCCCATAAAGTATCTGAGCTTAGTGATTGAACTTTATCTTGACTTATGAAACTGTGGGTAATGTCTAAGAAAAAAACAGAATTTTAGAAAGTGCATACACGTTTGTTACTTGTTGTAAAGGAGGACATTTTCTTTCTTTTTCCCTCTCATAATTTAATATTATGAGTTGTCTAATAATGGTTTAGCATTAACATCTATGTGAAAAGTCCCTTATATGAAATAAGGATCTCTAAATAAGAACATATTAGTACCATCTTTTCTTTTAGCTCAATCTGCAGATTCTCCAGCAAAGACCTATCTCTTCTCAATAAGGGGAATATTTGGACTTTAAGTTAATTTAATTACATCCCTGAAGTATGTTGTAATTTCTGAATTACAGCCAATGCCACTTTAATATTCTTCTCAGGATTGGGCAACCATAAGATACAATTGTCCGCAAACCATGTAAAAATTATTGATTTTCCACTAGTAGCAGAATATCCAACTATGAAATACACTTATGTAGGAATCTTGAAAAAACTATATGGCAATAACAAACAGCAGAAGAGAAAGTAGGTATCCCTGCTATATACCACTAGTCAAATGTAGTGTATGTGACTTATGCCCATTAGTAGAGACAATTGCTTTAGGATTTTTACAGAGTAGTTGGCATTGCAAAATGAACTTTCTTGGGGAAATTCATTGTTTCAAGTAAATGCCATATAAAAGGCCATTTACTTGTGTTAATCTTTTTTTTAAAAAGCCTTTGTTAAAGTGTATTAGCAGGACCATTGCATTGAAATTCTTATGTGAATGCAGATTTTGAATATTTAACTATATTCTTACCAAATTTGCACTGCCTATTTTTTTTTATATGCTCATAGGTTCATAGGTGTGTACTAGGCTAATGGCCCTGGGGCCTTTATAAGCCTAGCCATAGGATTATAGGTTCATAGGTTCAAAGGTAGGTACTAGGCTATCGGCCCTAGGGCCCATACAAGCCTAGCCAAAAAATGTACCCTGGCTTTCGCCACCCAAGAAAATTATTTTCCTATGCCCCTGTCGAGCAGAGCCACAGAAGTGATCCCCGGGTTGAATTTCCCATTTCCCATCCAATCATCAAGATTTTTCTTGAAGAGTGCTAATGAGGAGCTCTGTTTGACATAGATAGGTAGTCTGTTCCAGAGTATGGGAAGTCTCTGGGACAGGAATCTATCCCTCCAGCATGTTCTGTTTATTGTGGTGACAAGGTTAAGGTTCTTATAGCGTGTTGCTCGGAGGGATTGGGATTTCTTTAAGTGGAGCATGTCCAACAGCTCTGGGTTTGACATAGCTTTGTATGTTAGGCAGAAATCGCCCCTGAGTAGGTGATATGTGATGGAGTAAAGCTGTAGTTTTTTGAGACGGTCTGCATAAAGCATCTGTTTGAGGCCAGTAATCCTCTTTGTGAGGTATTTCTGTGGTCTTTCCAGTTGTTGTAGATGTCTTGTGAGGTACATACCAAAAGGGGCGTTGTACTCTATAATGGGTCTAATGAGTGATGAGTAGAGGGGAACAATGACCTCTTTTTTTCTGGATGGGAATCCTTTTGTGATGAGATAAGCCACATAGAAGGATTTCCTGACCACTGTGGCGATGTGATTATCAAAAGAGAGACTACTGTCCACCTGTGTCCCAAGGTCTCTTATAGGTTCATAGGTTCATAGGTTCATACTAGGCTATCTGCCCGAGGGCATTTATAAGCCTAGCCCATTGTTTTGTGGCTTACGCCACCCCTTTTGTATGGGGAACTATACCCATTATTTTGCTGTGCCTCTGTCGAGCAGTGACACTGAGGTAATTCCTGGGGTATATCTGCGATCTCCCATCCATTGGTCAAGATTTCTCTTGAACAAGGCCAGCGAGGTGCTCTGCCTCACATGTACCGGGATTTTGTTCCACAGCATAGGGAGTCTTTGGGTGATGAATCTATCCCTCCAGCACGTCCTATTAATAGCCGTGTCGAGGTTTAAGTCTCCTGCCCTTGTGGCTCTGATGGATCTAGATTTTTGAGGTGAAGCATATTCATCAAATCTGGGTTTGACATGGCCTTGTATGTTAGGCAAAGGTCACCTCTGAGCAAGCGGTGGCGACTGAATAGAGCTGGAGTTCTTTCAGTCGGGCAGCATAGGACAGATTTTTGAGACCCTTTATCCTTTTGGTGAGGAACTTTTGTGGCCTCTCCAGCTGCTGCAAGTGTCGGGTCAGATACATTCGAATGGGGCATTGTACTCAATCATTGGTCTGATGAGTGATGAGTAAAGGGAGACTATGACCTCCCTTGATCTAGATGAGAATCCCTTCATGATAAGGTGGGCAATGTAGAAGGACTTCCTAACTACTTTAGCTACATGGGTGTCGAATGACAGACTACTATCAACCTGGGTCCCCAGGTCCCTGATAACTTCTTCTGTGCTCAGTGGATTGCCACCTATTTGGTAGCTAGGGGTAACCTTGTTTTTCCCGAAGGGTATGACTATGCATTTTTGGCATTTAACTTTAGGCCGTGGCTCTGGCACCAGTTATCCGTTTCTGTGAGACCCTTCTGAAGGATATCTGTGTCAGATGTGTTTTCTACTATGGCCCAGTTTGCAGTCATCTGCAAACTTTGTCAGCCATAACCCTCCTGTGTTTGCTTGTACTTCGGAAAAGTAGATGCCAAACAAGAGTGGGCCCAGGACTGAGCCCTGTGGGACACCACTTGTGACAGGCTTTGAGTCTGACATGGCGCCAGCAACTCTGACCCTGTGGGTTCTGTCACTCAGCCAGTTTGCAACCCATCTTGTGATGTATGGGTTAACATTTAAGCTGATGAGTTTTTCAATGATACCCGAGTGGGGTATTGTATCGAAGGCCTTAGCCAGATCGAGGTAGGCTGTATGGACTGCCTTTCCCTCATCAATGGCTTTGGTGACTGTTTCAAAAGTCAACCAAGTTTAAAAGGCATGATCTGCCTTTGACAAAGCCAAACTGGGTTGGATCCAAAGTCTGCAAATTCCCTATGTCTTTATTTATGAGGTCCATTATGATCCTCTCCATGGCTTTGCAGATAAGGCTTGTCAAGCTAATGGGCGGTAATTTCCAGGGTCTGTGGAGGCACCGCCTTTGTGAAGTGGGACCACAGTTGCAGTGCGCCACTCCTGGGTGCGTATCCAGAGGTAAGACTTTGATTAAACAGCTGTCCTAGCTGTGGGTTTAATTCCTCATTGAGTTCGTGGAGCACACAGCCGGGGACACCATCGGGTCCCATGGATGCTGTGTTTTTGCTTTGGAGAGAGCAGTTCTCACTTGGGCTGGAGATGTTTGGGGGCTGCACTCATTTGGTATAGATATCTCTCCTTTGGGGAGGGGAGAAGTTTGCACTGAACCTGTCAGCCAGTATGTTGGCAATGTCTGTAGGATCAGTAATCTTCACATCATTTTGAACTAGTTCTGAGCATATCTGGGAGTTTCCTCCTAGGTTTCTAACATAGCTAAAGAAGGCCTTATGATTGTCTTTTGAGTCTTTAGCTATTTTCTCTCGAAATTTGCTTTGGATGATTTTATGAGAGCTCTTAGTTTTTTACTTATACTGATCAAGGGTGTCTTACCTTTTAAGGATTTTGCTCTATCTTGTAGTAGCTTCCTCCTTTTGTTGTAGAGTTTGTTTATGGCTGAGGTCCACCAGACTGGACGCTTGCCTTTGGTACAAAGAGTCTTTGTTTTGCTTGGGATTGCCTTATCCATGCAGTCCTGCAGGTGCTGGTAGAAGGCATTTGTAAGTGATTCAGCGGCTTGAGTATTGTTTTCCCGGCTCGGGGCCTGAAAGGAGACCACACTAGTCTTTAGAAGTGTGAAGTCGGCTTTTGAGAAGTTCTTTACTGTGGTCTTTTTTATTTCAGGTGGGGGTGGGATGAGGACCTCCAGCGAGATTAGTTTGTGATCTGATCTCACCAGTGAGGGGTATACTTCCGGTGTTGAACATTGTGCTCCCATGTTCGTGATGATGAGATCAAGTATGTTATCTCCTCTTACATTTTCAGCATTAAGTAGACTACCAGCTATGTGGGTACAGAGTTTTTACCAAAGGGGATGACAATACACTTTTTGGCATTGAGCTTCAGCCCATGACTTTGATACCAGGTATATGTCTCAGTGAGGCCCTTTTGTAGTTTATCCACATCGTTAGGAGTTTCGATTATGGCTCCTAGTTTGCAGTCATCTGCAAACTTTGTTAGCCAAAGACCTTCTGTGTTGGCCTGCACTTTAGAGAAGTAGATACCAAACAGGAGAGGACCCAGGACTGAACCCTGTGGTACTCCACTTGTCACTGGTCTGATGTCGGATTTGGAATCCGCTACTTTCACAGTGTGGGTTCTGACCATGAGCCAGTTGGCAACCCATCTTGTGACATAGGGATTTATACCTAGTTTAGTGAGCTTATCTATAATTCCAGAGTGGGGGATGGTGTTGAAAGCCTTGGCGAGATCTAGATAAGCTGTGTGAACCATTTTACCATCATCTATGGCTTTGGTGACTGCTTCAAAGAAGTCAGTCAGGTTTAGGAGACATGATCTGCCTTTTACAAATCCAAACTGAGTAGGGTCCAGAGTTTGGAGATTACCAATGTCTTTGTTTATGAATTCCATGATGATATGTTCCATGGCCTTGCAGACCAGGCTCGTCAGGCTAATGGGGCGGTAGTTCCCGGGGTCCGTCGTGGCTCCCCCTTTGTGGAGTGGGATAACTGTCACGGTGCATCATTCAGTGGGTACAAAGCCTGAGGTGAGGCTATGATTGAACATGGTACTTAGGTAGGGTGCCAGTTCATTCTGTAGTTCTTGTTGAACGCAGCCTGGGATATTGTCAGGTCCCATGGATGCTGTGTTCTTGGCTTTGGAGAGTGTGTTTTTTACCTGTGCAGCCGTGATTATAGGAACTTTGCATTCTTCCAGTATAGAGATGGGCCCTCTAGGGGGTGAGAGGGGGGTAAAGTTAGCACTGAACCTATCTGCTAGGATGTTGGCAATATCAGTTGGTTCTGTATAGTTAGTGCCATTATGCTGTAACTCAGAGCAGATCTGAGTGTTCCCATTTAGATTCTTGACATAGCTATAGAATGCTTTGTGGTTGTCTTTAGAGTCAGTGGCAATTTTGTTTTCATAACTAAATTTGGAGGATTTTATGAGGGATCTCAGCTTTTTACTGAGGTTGACCAGGGAGTTCCTCCAGTCATGGGATTTTACTCTTTTTTGCAACAGTTTCTTTCTTCTGTTGTAGAGTTTGTTTATGGCAGAGGACCACCAGATTGGCTTCCTTTTTTTGGAGGATAACATCTTGGTTCTATTAGGGATAGCATGATCCATGCACTTGCGTAAGTGCTTATAAAGTGCATTTGTGTAGGATTCGGCAGTTATACCTCTATTGTCCGTCTGCATGGGTGTCATGAAGTTTGCCACTTCTGCCTTAAAAAGTATGAAGTTGGCTTTTGAGAAGTTTTTTACGATGGTTTCCCTAATTGGGGCTGGGGGTGGGATGTGGATGTCTAGGCTGATTAGCTTATGGTCGGATCTGACCAACGAGGAATTTACCTCTGGTGTGGAACACCGGTTTCCCATGTTGGTGATGACCAGGTCTAGGATATTGCTGCCCCTGGTGGGGGGGTGTGAATAAGTTGATCCAAGGCGTTGGAATTTATGAATTCTAGAAAACGTTGAGCAAAAGAGTTGATACATGAGTAGGTTTCCCAGTTAATGGTGGGGTAGTTGAAATCGCCCATTATTAGGGTGTTGGGTTGTACACTAATACATTCCAGTGTATCAAGAAATGAGGAGTGTGAATCCTGGGGCATGGTGGGGGGTCTGTAGCAAGCTACAATTTGGATTGCAGTCTTGCCCAGAGTTAGTTGCACTTTGATAATCTCGGATGCATTATGCTGCGCAACTAGCCTGGAGGTGTGGATATCCTTAATGAATATGGACACGCCTCCGCCTTTAGTGCTTCTTTCTAGGTTAGGTGGCTGAAAGGTGTGGTATGAATTGAAGCCTGGTAATGCAGGGGTGCTTTCTGGAGCTTTGAACCAGGTCTCTGTCACTGCACAGATGTCAATGTTCTCCATTTTAAGGAGTGCCTCGAGTGAGTGCATTTTGAGGTTTAGACTTCTAGCATTGTGTAGCATTACCCTCAGATTTTGCTTGCTTGTACCTGTTATGGTGGTGAATTTGTCATTTGAACCTTACCTAAAAAAGACACTATAGGGGTGTCAAGAGTCTTAGCCAGTATCCGGAATCCTAAGGGCAACAGGTGCAGGCCATCTCTGGCAAAGCATCGTGGACTGTCGATCATGTTGTCCCAGACAGACAAATACTGGATCCCCTTAGAATGACACCAGAAGCTTAGCCAATTGTTGAAGTCAATCATTTTGTCCTTGTACTGTGGTATCATTCTGGATGATGGCAGGATGCTACTCGGGGTTAGGGTCATACCTGCCTGGGATACAAGATCAGAGAGCTCCTCCATGTCTCTTTTCATGTAATCCAGGGAGGTATGTCTCAGGTCATTCACACCAACATGGACAATGACAGTGTCATATTTGTACTTATTGTGGAGTGACCTGAGTGCATGCGTTATGTGGCAGATCCTGGCACCTGACAGGCAGCTGACAGCAACTTTCTCCTTGTTTAGTCTAGTGAGTGGAACATCAGTGTGCCTGACTATAGAGTCACCTATGACTAGAGTGTTGGGTACGTTGTTATACCTTATGGGCTGTGGTTAAGTGGCACACTGAGTTTGTGGGCTATGTGTCATTTGGGTTGTGTTGGGGGGTGGAGTTTGCTTGCGTTTATGCTTTGGATGTTCCTGATGCTTGGGCAGGTTTTTATTGAGAGCCTCCGTGAATGTAGGTGTGTGTTTTGTGTTTCTATGTGTGCGTTTTGGTGGTGTGGGTTTTGAGGGACTATGTGATGAGTGTGGTGTGGTGCAAGTGTTTACCCTTTCCTCTTGACTGTCTAGTCCAGTCTTGGGTGAAGAGAGCTTTGCTTCCAGTTTGGCTATATAAGTGCATCTCTCACAGGGTGTAGTGTTGGGTGGTAGGAGGAGAGGGTTGTCTGTGTACATGAGGCAATTGCTGCATTGCCCCAAGATGCCCAGATTCATCAGGTAGACAGGAGAAATCACTGGGAGCTGACCCTTAGACATGCCTGGATAAGTGCTTATTTATTAAGTACTAAAAACTGCTTTCCACTAGACAAGTGAGGAAAGTTGAGTGCTATAGTAATTTGCAGCTTATGTAGTGCTTACAATGAGTTCTGAGCAAGTGCTGAGTTCAAAGAAACAGATTTGAGTGCTGAAACTAGAAAACTGGCTAATTATAAGGAAAAAAAACTAAGCTAGAAGGCTTCCCTCCAACACAGAAGGGCTTGGGGGCTCAAAAGCCTACAAACAGTCTATACCACTTAGCAGGAAAGGCAGAAAACAAGTTTAAATTTTTTTTTCTCCTGTTTCCCAGATGCTCTCTTTGTACACAGTAGGAGTGCCTGAAATCAGAATATGATCTCACTGCACTCAGTTGAGAAGCAAATGAGATCATACCCTGACATAATGCCACCCGACCTTAGTTCCCAGTGCCTCTGTCAAGTAGAGCCACTGGAGTTATCCGCAGGGGGAATTTTCTGTTTCCCATTCACTCATCAAGATTTCTCTTGAAGAGGGTCAGCGAGGTGCTCTTTTTGACATGTATGGGAAATCTGTTCCATAGCATGGACAGTCTCTGGGTTATGACCCTGCCCCTCCAGCATGTTCTGTTAATTGTGGTAATGAGGTTGAGATCTCTGAAGTGTGTAGTGTGGAGGGATTGGGATTTCTTTAGATGTAGCATTTCTGACAGAGCTGGGTCAGACATGGCTTTGTAAGTCAAGCAGAGATCACCTTTAAGTAGGCAATATGATACAGAGAATAGTTGGAGTTTTTTGAGTCTGTCCATATAGGACAAGTGTTTAATGCCTAGGATCCTCTTTGTGAGGTACTTTTGTGGCCCCTCCAGTTGTTGCAGGTGTCTAGTGAGGTACATGCCAAATGGGGCATTGTACTCGATGACTGGCCTAATGAGGGAAGAGTAGAGGGAGACAATGACCTCTTTCTTCCTGGATGCAAAACTCTTAGTAATGAGATGTGCCACATAGAAGGACTTTCTGACCACAGTGGCAATGTGGCGATCAAAAGAGAGGCTGTTGTCAACCTGTGTTCCCAGATCTCTTATAATGCCTTCTGTGTTCAGTGGACTACCATAAATGTGGTAATTGATGGGAACCGGGTTTTTCCCAAAGGGGATGACAACAGCTTAAGGCCATGGTTCTGACACTAGTTGTTGGTCTCAGTGAGGCCATTCTGTAGGATGTCAACATCACTTGGGGAGTTAATAATAGCTCCCAACTTGCAATCGTCTGTGAACTTTGTCAGCCAGAGTCCCTTCATGTTGGACTGGACTTCAGAGAAGTAGATACCAAACAGGAGAGGACCCAGGACCAAACCCTGTGGGACTCCACTCTTGACTAGTTGGCAATCTGGCTTGGAATCAGCTACTTTCACACTGTGGTTTCTATCTGTGAGCCAGTCTGCAACCCACCTAGTGATATAGGTGTTGATGCCAAGCTTAGTGAGTTATTCTATGATTCCTGAGTGGGGAATGGTAACAAACGCCTTGGCCAGATCAAAGTAGGCTGTATGAACCACCTTGCCTTCATCCACAGCTCTGGTGACTGACTCAAAGAAGTCAACCAAGTTGAGCAGGCATGATCTACCCTTCACAAAACCAAACTGTGTGGGATCCAGACTTTGGAGATTCCCTATATCCTTGTTTTTAGGTCCATGATGATGCGTTCCATAGCTTTGCATATCAGACTCGTCAGGGTAATGGGGCAATAGTTGCCAGGATCTGTAGTCACTCCTCCTTTGTGGAGAGGAATGACTGTTGCAGTGCACCATTCGGTAGGGACAAAGCCTGAGGTGAGGTTGTGATTGAACAGGGCACACAAGTGAGGTGCCAGTTCACTCTATAGTTCATGTAGAACACAACCAAGGATATTGTCAGGTCCCATAAAAGCTGTATTCTTGGCCTTGGACTGTGCTGTTTTAACCTCTGCAGCAGTAATACTGGGTGCCTGGCAATCTAATGGTATTGTGATTGGTCATTTGGAGGTGAGAGAGGGGTCAAGTTGGCACTGAATCTGTCGGCCAGTATACTGGCAATATCTGTTGGCTTGGTATAGGAGGTACCATTGTGCAGTAGCTCAGAGTAAATATGGGTATTGCTGTGGGGATTCTTTACATAACTATAGAAGGTCTTGTGGTTGTCTTTACTATCTGCTGCATTTCTGTTTTCATAGCTAACTGTAGAGGATTTGATGAGGGATTTCAACTTTTTGTTGAGGCTAAGGGAGTTTTTCCAGTCTTGGGACTACACCTTATTCCACATCAGTTTCCTCCTTCTGTTGTAGAGTTTGTTTATGGCAGGCGACCACCAGATTGGCTTTCTTTATTTGGAGGAGAGTGTCTTGGTTCTATTGGATATGGTGAGATCCATGCATTTGTGTACATGTTCATACAGTGCATTGGTGTATGACTCTGTGGGTGAAGTTAGTCACCTCTGTTTTTAGGAGCCCAAAGTTAGCTTTAGAGATGTTTTTCATGGTGGTTACCTTTGTCGGGGGAGGGGAGGCATGTGGATTTCCAAGGTGATTAGTTTGTGGTTGGATCTAACCAGGGAGGAGCTGACTATTGATGTAGAGCAATGGTTGCCCATGTTAGTAATGACCAGGTCAAGGATGTTGCTACCTCTAGTGGGGTAAGAACAAGCTGGTCCAGGGCATTGGAATTAATGAACTCCAGGAAACACTGGGCAAATGTATTGGTACATGGTTAGTTTACCCAGTTAATGGAGGGGTAGTTGAAGATGCCTAGTAAGAGAGTATTAGGTTGGACCCTAATATTCTCCAGGGTGCTTAGGAACATGGAGTGCGATTCCTGAGACATGGTTGGGGACTTATAGCAGGCTACAACCTGAATCGCTGTCTTACCCAATGTTAGCTGCACCTGAAGTATCTCTGATGCGTTATGTTGGGCTACCAGTCTGGAGGTGTGTGCATCCTTTATGAATATGGAAACACCACTGCCTTTGGAGCTTCAGTCCAAGTTCTGGGGCTGAAAGGTGTGGAATGAGTTATACCCTAGTAGTGGAGGGGTGATTTCTCTGAACCAGGTCTCATATCGATGTTCTCCATTTTAAGGAGTGCTTTGAGTGAGTGTATTTTGATACTGAGACTTCTAGCATTGAGAAGCATGACCCTCAGATTGCATTTTAAAACTCTTGCTGTGAAACAACATTGGGTAACATAGCCATGAATGTATCCAAAACATTTTTGCATAACTGTTCAGATCCAGTTGACCCAGCAGTATAGGTCTTTAATTATTTAGCTATATTTATATACCCTTGACAATTCTGTTGCAGCTCACAGTCTTTATAGCGTTTTAGCAAAGGGGATACTAGCTCATTGTATATTCTTTAAGGAAGTCTGTTGTAAACCCATCTAGCCCTGGTGCATTTTTGAAGTTAGTCATTCTATGGCCACCATTACCCCACTCTCTGTTATTTCTGCTGACAATTTTCTGGCATCCTCCATTTTTATTTTAGGCAGTTGCACTGATTTGAGCATTTACAAATCTCCCTCTATCTGCACTTCTTCTAGACTTAAATGCTATCCATATTCTTTTGATAGTATTTCATTAATGTGTAGCAGATCTGTTGTACCTACTCCATTTGCTCTTAGTCCTAGAACTGCAATTTCCCTAACTATTTCTTGTAGCTTACGTGTGATAAGTTTTTGTGATGTAATCCCTTTTGCCCAACAAAAACATTTATATTTTTCCCATTTCTTGTCAATGATTTGTTAATGCAACTTTCCAAGCACTTTTTTTCTCCACTAATCCTTTCCAGCACCGCTGTATTTTACATTGCTGTTTTTTATAACCATTGTGCAGTTTTGTCACTCATATTTCTGCTTCCCTGATTCTTCCTAGTCTCATTTTTCTTTTGATATACTAATGTCTGTGTTAGTCCTCTTATGATAATCTTAAGGAACCCCCAGTTAAGCCACATCGATTCATCTCTGTATGTCACGGTCTCCAGTGTGATGTAATCTTCTGTCTTGTTTCTTTGGACTGAGCTACTTTCAATATTAACAGATCAAACCCCCAAGATGTTGGTGAAGCTGGATTCTTACCTTCTATAAACATTAAATCTACTACTGCATGGTCTGCCCATACAGTAGTCGTTATGCCTGTTCCTCCTACATTTACCACAGAGACCCTTGACAATAATATTAGGTCTATACAACTTGCTACTCCAGACACACAAGCCATGTAAGTATAATTTTTTTCCATAGGATGTTTCACACTTAATCCATACAATAACTCATAATCATCCATTACCATTCTAAGCATAGCTGTGCTTTTCCAATGCATATACATTTCCTTTGGCAGCTTAATCATAAAAGAATCTACCAGTGTATTAAAATTCCATCCATTTTGGATGCCATCTACCTTTTCCTTTTATTCATCAATTATTTTATAATAATCCTTGAATGAGATAATATCGTTCATATTGAGGTCATAAAATTCCTAATAAATAGGTTCTTAGGTAGGCAGTAAGCATATAATCTAGAAGATCTTTGAGGAGTGTAGCCCAATTTTTCCAAAGCATTGCCTAGTTAAGTGACTTGCTCTGAGCCACTTAGGCAAATGGAGGGTATGGAATTTAAACCATGGATTACAGGATGCAGCTAGCTAACAACTTATAACCTTAATCCTAGTCCAACTCAGTGAATAATGAAGAAGTATTATTACTCATCTTTTAGATGACCCACAGAAACTTGCACATCCCCAGCCATTCCATGACCAGAATAGCCCATGTTTATAGGTTCATAGGTTCATAGGTTGATACTAGGCTATCTGCCCTAGGGCATTTATAAGCCTAGCCAGAGTGTGTTTGTCTTAGGCCAGCCTTTTAGATTAGTTGACTGTGCCTCTGTATAGTATGTCACAGAAGATAGCCCTTTTAAGGTTAGTTTACTGTGCATCTGTCTAGTAGGGACACAGAAGAGATCCCAGGGATAAACCTACGATCTCCCATCCAATCGTCAAGATTTCTCTTGAAGAGGGTCATTGAGGGGCTCTGCCTAACATGGATTGGGATTTTGTTCCAGAGTGAGGGGAGCCTCTGGGATATGAATCTGTCCCTCCAGCATGTCCTATTTATTTCTGTGCTGAGGTTTAAGTCCCTGGAGTGTGTAGCTCTAAGGGATTTGGATTTCCTGAGGTGGAGCATGTCCATTAATTCTGGTTTAGACATGGCTTTATACATCAGGCACAGATCGCCTCTGAGTAGGCGGTAAGCAAGTGAGTAGAGCTGGAGTTTCTTTAGCCTAACTGTGTAGGGCATCTGTTTGAGTCCCTTGATCCTCTTGGTGAGGTACTTTTGGGGTCTTTCCAGTTGCTGCAGGTGTCGGGTAAGGTACATCCCAAATGGGGCATTGTATTCAGTTATGGGCCTGATGAGTGATGAGTAGAGGGGCACAATGACCTCTCTTGATCTAGATGTGAACCCTTTCATGATAAGGTGGGCTATATAGAAGGTCTTTCTAACCACTTTAGCAACGTGATTGTCAAAGGAGAGATTGCTATCTACTTGGGTCCCCAAAACCTTAATTACTTCTTCCGTACTTAATGGATTACCACCTATGTGGTAATTTGTGGGCACTTTGTTTTTCCCAAAGGGGATGACTATGCACTTTTTGGCATTTAGCGTTAGGCCATGGCTCTGGCACCAGTTATCCGTCTCTGTGAGACCCTTTTGTAGGATGCTTGTGTCAGTCGGCGAGTCGTTTATGGCACCCAGTTTGCAGTCATCTGCAAACCTGGTCAGCCATAGTCCTCCCATGTTAGGCTGTACCTCAGAGAAATATATACCAAACAAGAGAGGTCCCAGGACTGAGCCTTGTGGGACGCCACTTGTAACTGGCTTAGAGTCTGACATGGCACCTGCAATTCTGACCATGTGGGCTCTATCCCTGAGCCAGTTTGCAACCCATCTTGTGACATAGGGGTTGATATTTAAGCTGGTGAGCTTATTTATGATGCTCGAGTGGGGCATTGTGTTGAAGGCTTTTGCGAGGTCCAGGTAGGCTGTGTGGACTACCTTCCCTTCATCTATGGCCTTGGTGACTGTTTCAAAGAAGTCGACCAGGTTCAAGAGGCAAGATCTGCCCTTAACAAAGCCGAATTGGGTAGGATCCAGTGTTTGGAGGTTCCCAATGTCTTTGTTTATGAGTTCCATGATGATACACTCCATAGCTTTGCAGACCAGGCTAGTCAGGCTTATAGGGCAATAGTTTCCAGGGTCCGTTGTGGCACCACCTTTGTGGAGTGGGACCACTGTTGCTGTACACCATTCCTTGGGTACATATCCTGTAGTAAGGCTGAGATTGAGCAGTGACTTTATGTGAGGGTTCAGTTCTTCTTGGAGCTCATGTAAGACGCAGCCTGGGACACCGTCTGGTCCCATTGATGTTGTGTTTTTTGCTTTGGAGAGGGCAGCTCTCACCTGTGCATCTGTCATGTCAGGGAGGCTACACTCTGTTGGGATAGACATTTGCTCTTTTGGGGGGGGAAGGGGGGGGAGAAGTTTGCACTGAACCTGTCTGCCAGGATGTTGGCAATGTCTGGGGGTTCAGTGTATTTTTTGTCATTTTGCACTAACTCAGAGCATATCTGGGAGTTGCCACCCAGGTTCCTGACATAAATAAAGAAGGCCTTGTGGTTATCTTTAGCGTCTTGTGCAATTTTTCTTTCGAAGCTGGCCTTAGATAATTTTATGAGGAATCGTAGTTTCTTGCTAGTACTGATCAGAGATGCCTTCCCTTTTTGGGATTTTGCTCTATCATGTAGTAGCTTCCTCCTTCTGTTGTATAGCTTATTTATAGCTGGGGTCCACCAGACAGGTCTCCTGCCTTTGGAGGAGTGAGTCTTGGTTTTATTTGGGATAGCACAATCCATGCATTCCTGTAGGTGTCCATAGAATGCATTTGTAAAGGATTCTGCGGTTTGGGACATGTTTTCCACTGGCCCGGGGGCTTTGAAGGATTCCACCTTGGTTTTGAGAAGTGTGATGTTTGCTTTTGAGAAGTTCTTTACCGTGGTTTCCTTGGCTGGGGGTGGGGATGGGATATGGATGTCCAGTGAGATTAATTTATGGTCAGATCTTACCAATGAGGGGTATACCTCTGGTATGGAACATAGAGTCCCCATGTTGGTGATGATCAGGTCCAATATGTTTTCCCCTCTTGTGGGAGTGGTGACCAGTTGTTCCATAGCATCTGAGTTTATAAATTCTAGGAACCGTTGGGCGAGGGTGTTGAGGCTTGAGTAGTGCTCCCAGTTTATGTTTGGGTAGTTGAAGTCACCCAATATGATGGTGTTTGGAGAGACCTTCATATTCTCCAGTGTTCTCAGGAAAGCTGAGTGGGGTTCCTGAGTTTGGGAGGGTGGTCTGTAGCAGGCTACAAACTGAAAGGCAGTTTTGCCCACTGTTAGTTGCACATGGATTGTCTCCGATGATTCGTGCAGTGCCACTAACCTGGAAGTATGGGTATATTTGATGAATATGGATACTTCCACTCCTTTTGTGGTTCGATCCGAGTTTTGGGGCGAAAAACATGTTATGAGGTATAACCTGGTAGTGCTGGGGTGCTCTCGGGAGCCTTGAACCAGGCTTCTGTTACTGCACAGATATCGATATTTTCCATACTGAGGAGAGCCTCGAGTGCATGCATATTGAGGTTTAGACTTCTGGCGTTGAGCAGCATTACCCTTAGTTTATTTTTCCTTGTGTTGTCTATGGAGGTGGGTTTATCTTTTGAGCCTAGCCTAAAAAAGGCACTATGGGGGTGGCAAGAGCCTTAGCCAATATTCGAAAGCCCAGGGGTGACAGGTGCAGCCCATCCCTAGCGAAGCAACGTGGCTTGTCGAGCATGTCATCCCAGGCTGACAGACACTGGATCCCCTTTGAATGACACCAATACTTTAGCCAATTGTTAAAATTGATCATTTTGTCTTTATACTGTGGCATCATTCTTGGTGAGGGTAAGATGCTACTCAAGGTCAGGGTCATACCGGCCTGGGCTACATGATCAGAGAGCTCCTCTATGTCTCTTTTCATGTAATCCAGGGAGGTAGGTCTCAGGTCATTCACAACAGCATGGACAATGACGGAGTCATATTTGTACTTGCTTTGGAGTGACCTGAGTGCTTGTGTTATGTGGCAGATCCTTGCATCCGACAGGCAGCTTACAGTGACCTTCTTCTTGTTCAGCCTGGTGAGTGGGATGTCATTGTGTCTGACAATAGAGTCACCTATTACAAGTGTATTAGGTATGTTGTTTAGCCTTAAGGGCTGTGACTGTGTGGCACACTGACTTTGTGAACTATGTGATACATGGGTATTGTTGTGGGGTAGCGGTTGCTTGGATGTCTACTTTGGAGGTCTGTGCTGCTTGGGCAGATTTTTATTTAGAGCCTCCAAGTTTGTTTTGTGTGTTTATGTGTTTGGTTTGCTGTTGCGATAGGTCTATGTGAAACTGGATTTATGGTGTGTGTGGTTACCTTCTCCTCCTGACTGACTGCGCCAGTACTGGGTTGAGAGAGCTCAGCCTCCAGTTTGGCTATATAGTTGCATCTCTCACATATATTTGAGCTTGTTGGGAGGAGGAGAGGGTGGTCTGTGTACATAAGGCAGTTGTAACATTGCCTCAAGATTCCCAGATTCACCAGCTGGACTGGAGAGTAAACACAAAATTGACTTTTGGACATGCCAGAATAGTATAAGGAACTACTTTTTGACTGATCAAAAAGGACCAATAAGGAGCCAAGTACTTAAAGGGAGTATAAGAGGGTGTAGTGCTTTAGTTTATTAGTGCTTACTTATAAGATTACTTATACGAGCAACTGCAGGGCTTTAGAATGAAAATAGAGTGCTTACTTTGAGATTTAGAACAGTTCTAAGGGAAAAAGTGAAGAGCAGACTTTGTGGAGCCAGGAATAGTTTAAACCCATTTAAGCGGCGCTGTCCGATGCTGCTCTATGTGCAAAATTGTGCAAAACTGCGCAAATGTGGGTTTTAAAGCAGGGAAACTGAGAGAGATAGGAATTGACCCAAAACAGCCAAAAAGCTACTAGTTTCAGGGCTGAGACCACTCCTCCAGGGACAGATAGGCTGCTCAAAGCTCCCCACTCCCACTGGTGAACAGAGAAGCTGTCTCCTATCTAAGTAAGGATATGGGCAACACAGGAAACTATACCACAGTCTCATTCAGCAAAACCTGAAATCTGGACTAATCTATTTCAGCAAAGGCGGGAAAAGAGAAATTTTTTTTTTCAGGAAACTGCAGAAAAACACACAGAAAATACTGTAAATGCTATAAACAGGCTAGCGCACTTTAGTGTGCAGCCTACAACAGTTATACAATACAAAAACAACTTAAATTGATATAAAACAAGTGCAAAAACTGTAAAAAGCAGAAGGCAAATGCAATTTAAACTTTTTAAAGCACAGATCAGTTAGAAATTCACTTTTTAGGTGGGAAAAGGCAGTCGGAGCAAAAAACAGAAAAAAATACTTAAATCAAGAAAAGTCTCTCTTGGGTCTCTCTGTTGCCTTGATCACTCTGCAGGACACCACGAGGAGCTGTGCTGAGTTGTATTCTGGTGCAAAACCATTTAAATGTGGGTTTTAAAGCAAGGAAACTGAAAGAGATAGGAATTGACCCAAAACGGCCAATAAGCTACTAGTTTCAGGACTGAGACCACTCCTCCAGGGACAGATAGGCTGCTCAAAGCTCCCCACTCTCAATGGTGAAAAGAGAAGCTTCCTCCTACCCAAGTAAGGATATGGGCAACAAAGGAAACTATACCACAGTCCGGATTTCAGCAAAGCCTGAAATCTGGACTAATCTAGTTCAGCAAAGGCGGGAAAAGAGAATTTTTTTTTTTTTGTTTTTTTCAGGAAACGGCAGAAAAACACACAGAAAACACTGTAAATGCTATAAACAGGCTAGCGCACTTTAGTGTGTAGCCTACAACAGATATACAATACAAAAATGACTTAAATTGATATAAAACAATTTAAAAAAAACTGTAAAAAGCAGAAGGCAAATGCAATTTAAACTTTTTAAAGCACAGATCAGTTAGAAATCCACTTTTTAGGTGGGAAAAGGCAGTCAGAGCAAAAAAACAGAGTAAAAAAATACTTAAACCTGGAAAAGTCTCTCTTGGTTCTTTCTGTTGCCTGTATCACTCTGCAGGACACCACGAGGAGCTGTGCGGAGTTGTATACAATAACAAACTTTTAAAATCACAGATTTGCTAAAAAAACTGGCGTTTTAGGCGGAATTAGTTAAGACAGCAAGAAAATCAGAAAAATGATACTTAATCACTCCAAAGTCACTCTTTTGTCTCTCTGCTGCTGTAGACTCTGCAGAACACCTGGAAGGCACTTGCTGAGTGGAATACAAGTGTAAAAACTGTGCAAATGAGGTTTTTATAGCAGGGAAGTGAAAAAAATAGAAATTAGCCCAAAATGGCCAATAAACTACTAACTTCTGGGTTGAAGCCACTCCTCCAGGGACAGATAGGCTGCTCAAAGCTCCCCTCTCTTACAGATTACCTTCATTCTTTAACTTAACTTCCTGTAGACACATGTTAACTTTGTTATACTTTTGCAAATGTAGTTACAAATTAATTTCCTCTAATTAGGGTCAGGAACGGCCTTAGGTCAACTGGTGCCCTTGACAAAAGGGCTACACGGCGCCCCCTACCACACCATCTGGTTCCCCCATCCTGGTCTACCTACACCAAATAAGCACCCCTGCTGCAGCAGCACCCTAGGTGGCCACCTAGTTGGCCTATGCCTAAGGCCGGCTATGATTAGGGTCAAATGCCAGATATATTCAATGACTGTCTGACAACTGTTGTAGTCTTGTATTTCTTCTCACCTCTAATAAGCCTTTTGTTTCAATATGAAGTTCTTTGGTCACAAGACCATGGACAACTTCTTGTACAGTAAGATCCCTGGCCAGTCTACTTGCATTTTGTTTCCATTATGAGCCCTTTTAAGACAATGAGTATTGGACCAAGCTACAAAGTGAAGAGTACCCTTTATCTAAGGGCTTAAGAAGACCCACTAATATATAATTCTTGGCAATCTCTTGACTGTGGATACTTTTGGCAAAACAACCCCAAACCCAGTTTGTCTCACACTTTCTTATAAGCTCTATATAAACAGTATTATTCCACTGATAAACACTTCTAGAGACTAAATCCTAGCCACCCTTAGTGGAAAGGCAAATACTGCATAGCCTAAAACATGTATAACCTGAAAGCAATATGCCTTATCAGTTTTACTAGCATGTTAAGATATCATTTGCAGTATAGAATTATTCATTTATAATGTCCAATAACACATTAAAAATGTCAGTCTTTTACCACTAACAAACCTTAATACTCTTTCCATGCCACCTGAGATATATATATATATATATATATATATATATATATATATATATATATATATAATTAATCTAAACACACTAATACAGAAAAAATATATCCAAACACAAAATAACTATAAAATTGAAGTTATGCTAAGGAAATAATGAAACAGTCTTGTTGGATGGAGAATTTAAAACTTTAAAAACAAATAAAAACAACCTACATAATAATTATATCTTATAACTCTGAGACTGCACAAACACTAGAAAAGGGCATATTCCCCAGTCTTGAGAAATGTACGACCTCTCGTACAGTTGACTAAACAGCAGCTGACCAAAAATGCACTCAACTTTTGCATAGAACTCATATATCTAATTATATATATATATATATACATAATATGCAGACAAATCTTCACTTCACTAGTCCTGCTGCTTTTGGAAGTTCAATATAATCATTTGCATTACTTTATATCCACAGGCTGCCACCTCACTGCAATCCAGGTGTTTAGTATCAGTCGTACATCAATGGATCCTACTGGAGTACTAAATCTGGTACTGGCTGGCTACTCCTTGAAGCTTTGATACAGTCCACTCATGCTATTGATATTTCTGGGTCCTAGAAGTCTATTTCTACCCATTGGTGGTCCACATCTACTAAACGTGGCAACATGGCCAGTGGTTATAATACTTTGACATATCCACTATATTTTTGAAATATGTTCCTGCCAACAACTCCTTGGATTTTACTCCTGTATATCTGTATTTATTGTTTTTATTGCTTTTCCTTTTTTTTACTTCTATGGAATTTGAGGGAGAGGGTATTGTTGGTCTTTCTCTATTTTTTGAAAAAGACTCCAAACAGTCCCTTGCATTCCCAGGATTAGCAGTCTTCTCTGAAAACAGTTTTTCCTCTGAAGATCTGGATTCATTGCAATATTTTTTCACTTCTTCTGTAAAGGTAAATGTTTGCATTTGATTGTTTTTTTTTTTTTTTTTTGCTGAATACAGGTGTTCTAGAAATCTTGCCTGCACTGTAAATCCCTTCTTTTAACAATCTGAGGTAGGGGCAATGGCTTTTCTTTGAAAAAGTAATGTTATGTTATAATCCGGCACAAGTTTCTTTACTGCTCCTCATATATATATATCTATCTATAAAGCTCAGACCCTGGTATTCTGGAATTTAGCATGATGTTTTCATTTTCATTTGAATATAAAATGCTTGGGATATCTGGTATTGGCTACCTGAGACTTATTATGTGAGAACATTCGATAGCAGGGACTGTTTCCAAACCTAATACGTTTTTCAGTTCAGCTTCTATGAAAGATGTGGGGTTATTGTCCTCTATGTTTTCTGGCATGCCCAGTATTATGATGTTGTTATGCCATCTCATATTTTCCATATCATCCTCTCTTGAGTCATGTCCATTTGCTGTTTGTTGAAGTTGCAAGGAGTTAGCCTTGCATTTCTACAGCTCTCGCTTATTTCCCATGATTCAACCTACTGTTCAGGAACGAGAGACTGCAAATAATTGAGCTATATCTCATGATTAGTTGTAGTGTTATTGATATAAGTGATGTTCATTGTGATGTTCATTGTGAGCTTTGAAATAGTTTAAATAGGGTTTCAGGAATTACTTTTCTTTTTGCTTTAATATCCTCTGCTACATTCTCTGTAATGTTTTTCTCTGAGAAACTAAAACTGAAATATTTAAAAAAAACTGAAGCACACAGAAAATGTTTTACCATGTGTGTGGGCTCAAGCAGATCCTCAAATATAGTAATGTAGCAATAACCCACACCTGGGTGTGAGTAATGCTGGATTTACCCACGGTTGGTGTGGTTTGGTCATGAGGGCGAAGCCCGAGTGGCCAAACAAAGCCAACCGTGGGTAAATCCAGCATTACCCACACCCAGAAGTGGGTTATTGCTATTATACAATGACATTATTTAAGAAAAAAATAATTACTTTTCTTAAATAATGGCATTGTATAATGCCTCCTTGCTGCCCTTCCGCAGCTGTTTGGTATTCTGCGGCAGTTCTGATGTACTGCGCATGCACATGCCTACGCAGTACATCAGAGCTGTGGGCAAAAGCAATGGAGAAAGCAAGATCTCCGTTGCTTTTTAAAAACTGTTTTGCTATGTTAAATGAGTTTAACATAGCGAGAAAGCTTTAAAAAAAGCAACAGAGAATATCCCTTGCTTTTTTAAAGCTGTCTCGCTATGTTAAACCCATTTAACATAGCGAGACAGTTTGAAAAACGGAGAAAGCAAGATCTCCGTTGCTTTTTAAAAACTGTTTCACTATGTTAAATGAGTTTAACATAGAGAGACAGCTTTAAAAAAAGCAGCGGAGAATCTCCGTTGCTTTTTTAAAGCTGTCTCGCTATGTTAAACTCATTTAACATAGCGAGACAGTGTGAAGCAACGGAGATCTTGTGTTCTCCGTTGCTGTAAAAAAAAGAGTTATAGTAATGGAAAAAGTCCGGGCGACCGGACCTTTTTCCATTACTATAACTCTGATTTACAACGTGCACGCTGACCAATCAGCGTGCACGTTTTTGAATATTTAATGGGGGGTCGTTGTATAATAGTGAATAACCCACACTCCATCTTATTAATGTATACTAACCTTAACCCTAACCTCACCCCTGTCAATAACCTCAGTCCTAAACCTTAATTTAATTAAAACAAAGAATGACCAGGAATTGTTTAAACTCAAATCCAGGAACTTTAATAATGGATTTTGAATAAGAAACTTTAAAATCAAGGTTAAGTGCTTTTGTCATGAAGTGATATCATCAGAACCATTGACAATCAGTGGTTCTGATGATGTCACTTCACAATGAAAGTGATTGTAAAGTTTACTGTTCAAAATTCATTATTAAAGTTCCTGGATTTGAGTTTAGAGCATTCTTGGTCGTGTTTTTTTTTTTATTAGTTTATTCTACCAGTTTCTCAGGTCGCTTGTTTTTATTCAAAACCTTATTTTAGAAAAACCCTTTCTCTGATACTACAATTACACAAGACAATCATGCATGGACCACATACATCATCAGACATGCATAATACTAAATTTATTCCATAACCTAGCCCTTAATCTAACCCTAACCCACAAATACATGCACACCCATTCCCATTCATAATGTCCAGCCTTTCCCATAGTTACCTTATTCACACTTAGTTCGACTAACAGTATTTTATGACTCTAGAGCTGAACAAAAGCATGTTCAACAAAAATCACTTTTGATAAATGTCCCAAGCAAAAAACTTACTCTATGAAGTTCAAACAAATGAAGGTAATCCATACATATATATGTCTATCCATCTATACATCTATATATAGATACACACACACATACTCACACACACACACACACACACACACACACACACACACACACACACACACACACACACACACACACACACACACACACACACAAACACACACACACACACACACACACGTCTATGAATATGCAATTCCCCACTAAATCATAGCAGAAAAGCTAATTGAACCGGGAATAAATCCCTTGTCACTGGCAGGATTGCCAAGTGACTCACAGATAGGATGCAAGAAAACAAAATAGGCCAAGTCACCTCCATAAAGAGATCATTCACCAATGGAGTCTCCCAGGGGTCTGTGCTGGGACCCCTCTTGTTTGGCATCGACTTTGAAATAAAAGCCAATCCCAAAAAGTTTTGGCTGAATAAGTTTGCAGATGACTGCAAGCAAGGATTAACTCCTCAAATGACTTAAACATCCTGCAGGAAGGTTTGTCCCAAACAAATAACTGGTGTCAAAATCATGGACTGAAACTAAATGACCAATAATGCACTAGTGTATCCTTTGGGAAATTGTCTAACCAAAGAACTACCACATTGATAATGCACCCCTTAGAGTTGACCCAGTTGTTCAGGATTTGGGAACTTATGCTGACAGTGACTTAACTTTTGACCAATATGCATTCATTGTTGTAAGAAAATCCTTACGGCTTATAAACAAAGGGATAGTGTCTAGATCTAAGGATGTCATTATCTCCCTTTACTCACCCCTCATTAGGTCATTGAATATAATGCCTTCTTGGCAGGAATCTGTCCATGCACATGCAACAACTGAAATGCCCACAGAGATACCTTAGTAAAAAGATACAAGGCCTGAACAACATGTCCTGCATGATTGACTCAAAGACCTGTCACTATACTAAGTATCCTACAGACCAGTAAGAGATGACCTGTGCTTGGCAGACAGGACATCCTCTGACCCAATATTGATGGATTTACTGCACATCAGCAAGTCCAATGTCATCAGAAATGCTCAGTATAGGCAGAATGGTTTGGAGAGACAGGTTTATCTCACAGAAGATACTGCTGCTCTGGAGCAGACTACCCATTCACATTAAACAAAGTTCACCCCTGTCCATATTCTAGCTCGACTTGGATCTATAGGTGGGAAACAGAAAATATAACCCAGGACTGCCCCCTGTACTACTAATGGACAGAGGCAGCTTCTTACTGTTTTGTTGCATGCATGGGTCCCCTCAAATTACTTATGGTATGATCCCAGTTATTCTCCTTAGGGATAATATATAATGATTGACTATGGGATGGGTAAAGGCAATTTATAACCAAATGGGATAGGTTAATTTGAGCAGAAAAATATGAAAATGAGTAGGCTTAAAATGGCTCACAAGGGCAGCTTGCTAGTACTATCAACCTATGAACTTATATAGATAGACAAATAGATAGATAGACAGACAGACATGCTACAACAAAACAGAAAACAATAATTGCAATTTAATGCTAATAAAGGCATTATGTGTTTTAGGAATGCTGCTACTAAAAATGATTACAGTATGGCAGCACATTATTTATGCGAGGAAGAATTATAAACTTTAGTCCCTGGTTTTAAAAAATAAAGAAAATCCATTTAAAAACTAAAAAGAGATAACTAAAACAACACAGTTTTGGAAATAAAAAAAAATAAAGTGAGAATGCACATCAGTTATATCAGTTTATATGAGATTATTTAACTTTTTTATTGCCAACATTGCTCTGGGCGGCCACGGTGGTGCAGTGGTTAGCATTGCCAGCTCACAGCAAGAGGTTCTCCGGTTCGATCCTCGGCTGGGGCGTCTTCTGCATGTCTTCCCTGTAGTCGCGTGGGTTTCTACTGGGTGCTCCAGTTTCCTCCTGCATCCCAAAGACATGCTGCAGGTGGATTGGACACTTTAAATTGGCCCTAGGTGTGTGTGTGTGCCTTCTGTGGAAGTTTGGGCACTGGGCTGGCAACTCGACACTATAAATCTCCACTGGTAATCATGAGCGGACAGGTAATCCACTGTGGCAACCCCTAACAGGGAAAAGCCAAAAGAAGAAGATTGCCAACATTGCTCTATTTTCCTTTGTTAACTCAAGGTTTATTTCACTTTTGCCTCTTTTTGTACTTTCATTGCACTTGTATCACTTAGTATCTTGTTTAAGTAACATTTACTGTACAAGTCAAAAATACCAATTATCTAGGAAAGGTATTACCAATTTTGTCAGCCCTCACACTGAATCAGCTTGGAGGGAGTGCAGATGTCAGAAATGGTAAGGCTTAAGGCTCATGTCTGAATCTCAAGTATTAAGTCTGGCTACCAATGTTCGGCTTGAATTATGGCCCCAGAAAGCATAGGACTGCATGTTTCTCTTCAAATGCAACCCTTCAAATAGTTTAATTCAGACTTCTACATTTTCTTTTTTTTCAGAGTATACTCAGCCTCAATGCAGTTTGAGCACTAGGTTTTCTGAAAACGAATTGTCTGAACCTAATTACAAGATGCAAGGAGAATAGCAGATGTGTTACAGCCAGTTCAACTATTTCTGAACCCCCTTCCAAAAGGAAAGACAAGTCAAGTCAAGTCCACAAAATATTTCAGCACTTTGGGAGGGCCATAGGTATGGCATATAATCTCTATATATTGACTGCAATTAAATGTGGTGTGGGAGACTATGAGCTTAAGGGGTTAATCTCCTGGGTAGGCAGGTAGTTCAAGAAGCAAAACACCTAGGTTAGGCAGTGAAACACTAAATTGTAATTTAGACAATTCAAAGGAGATGGCGATTCACCTGTTACTCAAGGTATCACATTTTCAGTCTATAATGATGGTGAGCCACTTGTTACTCAAGGTATCACATTTTCAGTCTATCGTGATGTCGATCCACCTGTTACTCAAGGTATCACATTTTCAGTCTTTGGAAGGGAAAAGTAGGGTGGTTTAAATAATGATGCTACCCCAAATGTTTTCCTTAATATGAAATATTTTTGTGCCTGCTACCTATCCTGTTTTGATGTTGATCCAGGCCCTCTCAAATAAAGAAATATTTGGTGACTGCAATAACAGAAGGATTTCAGCAATGGCGGTGAACTTACCTAGAATTGACATTGGACTGTGTATCAGCACATAGCGATTTATGTCATAGCTTTTCAGCTTAATTGTCTCATACATAGAGTGGAAGATAGTGAACAAAGTGATTGAGGAAATGAGGTAGGTTGAACAGACACTCCATTAGGTATTCCATGGGTATGGTCAATGCAAATCTATGATGAATGTGTGAGGGTATCAGGACTTGCATGAGGCATAAAACCTTCTAATTTTATGTGGCACCATCCAGAAATGAAGAGGATAGTTACTGAAGTATTTAAAGATAGGTGGATACTCAAAGACATAAGGGACTGGTCCTAATTCATTTTGCTAGACTCTCCTTGGTATTTCAAGGGTAAGGAAAATTCCGAAGTAGAGCTTGATTTGGTTGTACAGTATTGGTTCAGTCATACTCAAATACATCAGATCTGAGTTAAGTGCATCTAGAAATAGGGGCGCCATAAGAAAGTCTTGCAGTGGTAGAAGTGAGCCACTATTAATTCAAATAGGGCAGATATAATTTATAAACATATTTGGAAACACAAACCTCAGGCAAAAAAGTGTCTAATGAAGAGAAGGTGGTGTATGCAATAAAGAAGGAGGTGTATGCAATAGGACATACATCTGGACTAGGCACAATGAGAGAAAGAGTGGAAGGAGCCACAATGTCTGAGAAAATGGCCAAATTGTTCTAACCAAAAATATGGATTCTGTTCAGATGGTGCTTCCACCAAATAAGTAAGAGTGTATGAGTTGGAAAGGAGATAATACTGTTGGAGGTGTGGACAGGTGTGGACAAGTGTGGGCATGTTCTGGAGCTGCTCTAGAATCAAGATTATCTGGGATTTTATTAAGAGGTAAATGGAGAAGAGATTAGGGACTCATATCATCTGGGAGTGGGAATACTGGATTTTAGGAATCACACCAAAGGGAGTGAGTGGACTTGACAATATAATGGATATGACATGGACCCTGGCTAATGTGTCAATACTTTAATGTACTAGGTACTAAAAAAGATTGGGAGTAATCTCCATTCAAGAGACAGCATCGGCATTCAGATGCCACTTGAGAAATATTGCCGACTCCTTTAAAAAATTAAGCCTATCTTATAGGCTTCCACCTCATTGGCTACATATGTTAGGCAAAGTTGAGGAATATATTAATACAGTGACTTAAGAGTCAATCATAATATAACCTGTAAACCTATCACACAAAATAGAAATGTCTTTCATAAAGAAGTAGGCTGACTATGATGTATATAGTGCAAATAGTTATGATAATTTTATGGGTCTGGTTCTTTCTTGGTTGCTTTGGTTAGAATTATCAGAGGGAATGTTTTAATGTATTATATTTGGTTTTGTATTTTGTTTATTGTTGTAAAATCAAATAACATTCAGCTGAACATAAAAAGACAGGTCAAAATAATTCCAAAAAAAAAAATCTACAAATCCCTCCATGAATTACAAAGTGAACTTCCTCGATGTCTTTAACGTGCTGGTTTGTAAAGTCTAGTTGTGAAAATTATCAAGAATAAGAAAAATATTTTGCTAGTAAATGCAGCCTGCCTTTCCATGTATGTCAGGTCCAAGTGGTTGGTTTTATCTGTATAGTGTAATGTTGCCCTTAATGATGCCTACCTTGATGGGCAGTTAGTGCAAAGTATGATGACTATTAACAAGCTTCGTCCTCTTATCCAATGATTCCTTCAGCTTCCATTTACTTACTATTTGATTCTGAAAAAGTCGCTCAACAGGACAGGTCTTAGTATGGATCAGTACTCAATCCCAGTTAATAAATGCAACCAACCAAACAGGTAAACAATCAAACAAACACTTATTTTGACTGCAGGTTTCTTTGCATCACCAAGTCATTCCTGTCAGTCATTCATCTTTAACACATATGACAAGAAGGCTGGGGTTTTTGTTTAGATGCTTTAATGCATAGAAACACATCAGGATGGATAGCAGCATCATTAAATATGAATGAACTAGTTAACAGACAGACCTTACATACATACATACATGCTTACATCTCAACAACTAACTACAAAACACAGTCAGACCTGCACGTGCTCAGTATTTGTCCTGTTCCACTTCAATAAACACACAACACCAAATGACATTTGACGACCTTTATTAAACTTCCATAAACATGATCGTTAACCAATAGTTATAAATTTCAACAAAAACATGACACAGGTGATAATACTCATGGAAGAAGACATTAAATAACCATAAGGGCAGCGCAGCCACTCACCCTTGATAAGCAGTGTTCCCCACTTGCTCACTTATCCTAGCACTAATGAGGCAGCGTTCACACCCACCTTCAATTTATTGAATTACACCACCATCCATATAAGCAGCTCAGCTTGCTTATTAACTTGTCCACCAGAGCAATCGCTCACTTTCCTTCCAAACTTATTGAATTGCGCATCTATCACCAGAGGGGGAACAGAAAAGGGCAAACTCGCCCCTCTTCTCCGCCTTCCCCACTAAAATACTCAAAATCCCTGCTAATAAAAAGGGGGAGGGAGGGAGGGCAGCAAGTTCACGCCAAAATATGACTCCTACTCTCATTACACTTGACAAAGCCCTCTAATCTGCTCCCTATTCTTACCTCATTTCCTCCTAACATTCCTCCCTCACATTTAACCCTATCCTACCCTTAATCTTTTAATCCCTCCTATCCCATCTACCTAACATCACTGACGTCATTTGTCCTGTTCCACTTCAATAAACACACAACACTGAATGACATTTGACAACCTTTCGTAAACTTCCATAAACATGATCGTTAACCAATAGTTATAAATTTCAATCAAAACATGACACAGGTGATAATAATACCCATGGAAGAAGACATTAAATAACCATAAGGGCAGTGCAACCACTCACCCTTGATAAGCAGTGCCCCCCACTTGCTCATTTATCCTAGCACTAATGAGGCAGCGTTCACACTCACCTTCAATTTATTGAATTACACCACCATCCATATAAGCAGCTCAGCTTGCTTATTAACTTGTCCACCAGAGCAACAGCTCACTTTCCTTCCAAACTTATTGAATTGCACATCTATAACCAGAGGGAAAACAGAAGAAGGCAAACCTGCCCCTCTTCTCTACCCACCAGCCTTACCAGGCTGCTCCCCCTCTTTTCACCAAAGCTTCCATCCTAAAGCCAAACATCATTTGGTGTACCCATTTCTAAACTTCAGCTAGATCATATGGATCAGCCCTCATCTGCAAAGAAACACAGCTGACTGTGCCTTTCTTAAGCCTCCCTCATAGATAATACCCAAATCCTGAACTATCCCCAAAAACACCTGCATACCTGCAATACCTGAAAAAAAACAGTATCCCAAACCAGTGTAAAATCAACTGTGCTTCAATGAACCCAGATAAAGTAATATGTACCACACCTGATCAACAAAATTCATTACCTTTCACCTCAGTTTACTGCAAGGATTGTTCCCTCTAACTGACCTCTACCACCTCACTGTATATCACCCTGATTACCAAAACATCTCCTGCAATTGATGTATTCAGCTCCACAATGACTTCAAGGGCATTATAAAACCATACAGATAGTCAACTACATGCCATCATGCCACATTGCATCCCCATGCATCACCCAATCCAGTAATACCAAACGAGCTCTCCTTAATGCCAAATCAATAACAATTCTAATGATTCCCCATCACTACCAACCAAATTAGTATAATTAACTCCCGTTGTCTAGCAATCCTGCCATCACACTAATTATCTCTTACAAGCAATAAAACAGCTCAACAGTCATCATGGCATTCTAGCAACTCCAAACAAGCTATACAATTTTGTTATTAAACCCAATTGCATACCATCATACCAATGAGATCTCTTTAACGCAGGTGCAATATCTATCCAGACATTAAACAAACTAGCCTTTACAACATGAAATGATTAAACAACCATCATCATGGCATTGTTCAAACACCATCAGCCCTGTAACTCCATATTGGCAACTGAACCATAGTCCCCCAACAAACTCAATGAACCTCCTACACCAGCTAACACAAATGCCAAAAGTAAAATAAATACTCCATGTCCCCTCAATCATCCTCCCTTACACAAGCCACTGACTTAACCCTCCAGCTTATAAACCTGATCACATACATAGCCACAGTGATGAACAGGCCAAATGACTGAAAGAAAACCCTTAATCCCACCCTGATGTTTACCCAATGCCCCCTAAAACCAGACAAGGGCAATCACCAACTAACCTTAACAGCAACCTATCATACATCAAGAACCTTCCTGTCATCCCTCCAACTATCCAATACGAGAGTAGCACCTAAGAACCATCCTTGTCCTTGCTAGCCCTCACCTTTCCGTAATGACTAAACACAGCCATAACAAATGTCACAAATACACCGCAAACCTCACACCTATAAATGTATAATCAAAATACAAATCCCTATAATCCATGCTATCCATACGCCACAAGGGCACATCAAAGAACTAAGCCACAAGCAATAAAAATTGATAAACTACATCAACTATTAACCCTACCAAAGTAACCCACTCAAACTGGCCAAAATAAATATGTCATACAGCTGCAAGAAATCACCATTGCCCCCAACTGTAATGTGCCTTAATGACCATTGAACAAAATTACCTACTACCCTATAGCCTCTCCAGCACTCAAAACATCCACAAAACAAAGAACATTACCTTTCAAGTCCATATTCATCAGGGCATTGACTGTTACTCACTCAGCACTCCATCTGTGACCTCAATGTGCCCACCCAAGTGATCAGGACATCCAATTAAACATGCAGCAAAACCATTCTCACTACGATGACCATCTACTGTATGTGATCTATATGTATTCCCATACAAATATATAACCAATATTAAGTAACTAACAACTTAGCAACATGGAATGAAAACCTAGGAGTACCCAGCGAAACCCACACAAACGCAGGGAGGGCATGCAAAGCCCACACAACTGGCTCCCCAAGAATCAAACTGGAAAACCTCTAGCTGTGAAAAGAGACCGCTGCACCACTGCATCCCATGATGTTTAAATAATAGAACTCTTAATTCTACCATGTACTGTACCTTATCCTGTATCACAAATCAAAAGAGGTCATAAAACATTAATACTTATTCTACAGTAAACAAAAAGTTGGTTATGCTTCATCATCTGACAGTCACAAGGTTCTTCTTCATGCAGATCTCTCTGATTGCCTTTACACTCATCCATTTCTGATTACTCACCCGATGACCCCACCGCTTAATCGACATCAACGCATGATCAACTGCAAACTCACTGTATCTCACCACTGGAACTCAGTACACCATCATCTACAAAGAAAAGGACAAAATTAAACCCTCTAATAGGAATGAGAAGGCTCCACATTATACCCACCTATTCTAAACTGCAACCACAGCATTCCAAGACCCCATCTGCAAGAAAGAAAAAGACATGTAAAACATCCAAAATACATAACACATTCTAAGACATCTTCAAGGACAACCTATCCTGCCAACCCGGGAAGGAATGTACCACCGACATTCCCATCTATGACAAAGCAGTCATAACTAAAGCAATGCTTCCTATGACCCTATAAAATACCCAATATAAATTTAACCACCAGTAGAATATATTAAAAGTAAACCCCACACCTAAAGGGACCTATCCCTATCCAGAAACCAGGTAACTTTACAATTCCAGACCACCAAAGCTATTGAACATGCTACACCTAAAGAAATCCTAATCCTTCAATGACCCACACTACAGGGATCTAAACCTTGTCATCACCATGAAAAAAACATGCTGGAGGGATAGGTTCCTGACCCAGAGACTCCCCATACTCTGGAAAAGACTGCCCATAGATGTCAAGCAGAGCACCTCTTTGGCCCTCTTCAAAGGAACCTTGATGATTGAAAGGGAGATAAGCAATTCACCACGGAGATCACATCAGTCGCCCTGCTAGACAGGGGTCCAGGGAAGCAAATACTATGAAAGGAAAAGTGCTTCACCCAACTGACAACGGCCCCACCTAAAGCCACATCCACAATGGAACCTCCCTTTCCACCAAACGTACTAAGCACTACTCTTATGGCGTATAAATTGCCAACACAACAGGATTTGCTTTAACATTTTTAAAACAGAAATTAGGACTGATGTTGGAGAGAAGAAAAGTTGTCTTTATTCTTTTTGAAAAGGCCAGTGTCTGTGTCATTCCTATTAACAAACACATACGATTATGAATGGTTCCTCATTAAATAAAACAGCTAATGACTCTTGTGAGTTAGAAGTAGTAGATGTAAGACTTCCTTTATTAATGCTCTTTTGTTTCAATGTGTTTGTGTAACAATGCTAGAAGTGATGGCAAAAGGTTAATGAGTACATACAGGAGAGTTCATGCCAAAAAACTGGCATTGCTGGGCTGCCGTGACTGTGGCTAACTGTGCTACACTAGTAAGCATGTATTCTGAGACTATGGACAGAACAGTTGCTGCCCTCTTCTAGACAATGACGTGTGATGATGACTTAGAATTTTAAAAATTCTATTTTCTCATTTTATAAAACATACATTTTAATGTGAATGTGTTTAAGCTGACAGGGGTTCAAATATATATTAAAAGAATGTCATAGTTACATGATAATACTGCAGCAAATTCATAACCAGTAAAACATCATATGACATACTGAAGTCAGTAATGTAGATTTAAGCACTTTAACCAGTATTCCTAGAATAAATGGTAATCCCTATAAATAAATGAAAAATTGTGTCTCGTGTGAAATGAGAAGGTCTTTCCTACAGCTGAATTTAAAATAATGCACATAGTTATAGAAACAGGATCACATAAAATGGTAGATTCCTGTCATCCCTGTAAAATTTAACATTATTTCCAATATTAAACCAAGTTAGTAGTCCTGCAGTTTTGAAGATTTCATTTTTCTTTACAGTGAAAATTATAACCTACCATGCATTCAGAGAATATGATTTTATTATTTTTAGCTGTATTTTTGTTGGTATATGATAAAAAAACATGAAATATGAATACAAATGACATAACATACATACAGCAGTTTATTAGGTCTAAATGTAGCTATTTGGTGTGTCGTGTCATTAAAGTAAGAAATTTCTTAGGAAAAACGTATCACATGGTTAGGAGACTAAGCATTCTTTACAACACAAAGACACAGTATTAATTAACAATGTGTGCCATTATTTTCCACTGCGTCTGACTACATACGAAAATGCAGGGTTGTAGTGTTTCCTCAGTTCCACAGAGCATTACCATACCTCAGCTGGAGCCTGCAAAAAGCCTTTTTTTTTTTTTTTTTTTTTTTTTTTTTTATATACACATTATTTCTCCCTGTATACATTTTCTGCAGATAACTGCTCTACTCAACAAACCAAGCAAACACACAATCTCAGTCTCAGGGCAATATCACGCCCACCCCAGAACAGCAAGTCTTCAGATGAAAACCCGCAAAAAACATGCAACCACCATTTTCTAAACAAACCCTGGCTGCGTCAGTTGAGCGGAAAACCTCAACCAGTACCTAGGACTGGAAAAAAAAAAGCCAAATGAAGGGTTGCAACGTTTCCTTGGTCCACAGAGCACCCAACTCCAAAATTAACAATAACCACAGCTTCACTTCAGCTACACAAATGGGGTACTTCTTCACCCCCACCAATCCCTGTCAAACTAACACTGCGGCAAAATCTGTTACCTCTACACCAGCACTGAATGAGAGTAAGAAATGAGACAAGTAAAGAAGTTCTTGATTGTAAAATAAAAGATTCACACATAGCATAGCTCATGTCCCTGCATGCGCAACATGAAGCCCGAGGCGCTCTATCCTTCCTCAAGCACCTTCTTATTTTACTTACGTTATTTCTTTTTTTTTTTTTTTAATAATTTACATCTCAAGACAGAGTCCCAAGGCCCCAGGCTCACACCACAGAGAGAACATACTGACATAAAACAACGTCATGAGGAGGGTAAGTTGTCACTACCTCGAACTGCAATCCACGCAGCAGGAGGCAAACTGTGGGTCTGGACTTAATGGGAGGTTGTATCAGAACTGAAATTATGCGGCAAACTGTGACCTGAGAAAGCAGTGTTAGTTCCAGTCAATTCACCCTATTCTCTCTCCATCCAATACTAAAGACAAGCTCCTGAGCCTCCTCCTGACCTGCTGAAAACCGAAACGTTTCCGCCTTTTTTTTTTTTTTTTTTTTTTTTTTAATAAGCGGACCATAATAGTGATCCTTGCTTACTACCTCTTAATGCAGGCCATGTAAGGGAACATGAAATGGGGGTTGGGAGACAAAGGCCTGTGTAGTGCATTATGCAAAATCCCCATTATTCCAAACTACACACCGAAATAAAATGCTGCTCTGACAGAACTATTAATTTGCACTATGAGCATGCTGATCACAAGTATTACAAAGTTATATTTTACACTGGTGTGAAGAACTAAGTAGAAACCACCACAGTTATTACTGCTTAAAAGCTGTTAAACATCAGCCGGACAACAAAAGCAACCCAGTTACAAAGCAAAGGGAAATAGCCATCCAGCCCAAGCTCTGTACATGACCCATCTAACTGCCATCCGGGAACCCCATGAAACAATTATCCATGGGGTGAAAACCACAAAGCCATCTCCGATTCTAATGCAACCTGCATTCCTATCCCAGATTCTAAGATTAAAAAAAAAAAAAAAATTACATCTCTAATTTATAATAACACATACGTCATATACACCAACCACCTGCCACCAATCAGTACTCCGCGGACTACCTTCCTCCTAAAATACCTACAGGTCGTCTGAGTGTACCTTGCCTTAGCAAGTTCATGCCAAAATATGACTCCTACTCTCATTACACTTGACAATACCCTCTAATCCCCTCCCTATTCTTTCCTCATTTCCTCCTAACATCCCTCCCTCACATTTAACCCTATCCTACCCTTATTCTGTTAACCCCTCCTATCCCATGTACCTAACACCACTGAAGATGTCCCAGGACAAAGGGGTCTGTTCCAAACCTCATTTATACACTTGTGCAAGCCCTTGGATAGCTTCTTAAAGGTACATACACAAATCTCGGTCTACAATTACCAACTCTGATGTGCTTATAGCACAAAGTACTCCAAGATGCATCCAACTGGCATAGACCTGGTGGTGTAAAGTGTTTTTTTTTGTGGCTGGTGGAGCAGTAGCAACACATATTCAGCCCAACAACTCAGTTTGCCCAAGTACAATACCCCAGTGGCAACTGCCCGTCCACAGACTGGACAAATTAACAAGTCTATCAACCCTCTGATTCGCTTGCAAGTTTGAAAATGTGCTTCCTGATGTTGCCTAAATTACCATGTCTTATTTAAATACTGCTCAGTACAAAAATAAGATGAAAGTTATTGACTTTCCTTGTCCTTTCCTACTTTTCTCGGTTACTTATTGAAAGCTTTGCACACCTTTTCATCATAACTAAGTTTTTCTTTTTCCCCTGACAATGCCACCTCAACTCCATTTTTAAAACTATATGGCTTAGTTTCTGTGCTGGCCTAGCAAACTTCAGGTTCCATGCCCTTTGTCTTAGTAACAGTTTCTCTTTTATCACTTCACAGTTCTTGCTAATCTGCTTTTTCCTTTACTTTCTCTCTTTACTTCTTTGCTTTCTTTCCGCATTCTCTGCAGTCAGAAAATATATATCCCCTGGTCATTTCTTTACTTATACAAAATGGTCCACAATCTGCCTGTACAGTATATATCTACTATTTACATACCATCGGAGAGATGAAAGTCACACCATCAGTGTAAGTTACTCACATCTGCTTCATAAATGTTAAAGAAAAAAATATCTGCTGTCAGCTTTATGCATAAGAAAGGAAGGAAATTGTATCAGCTGTGAACTCTAAACTTTTGAGGAAGTCATAATGATTAAACAAACAAAACAAATCTATGATGTTGGGCAGGTGAAGGAATTAATTGATGAGCAGAGGTTTACAATGGCCAGGTATATGCTTACTTTGGGAATCTCTGTGTTAGATAAATGATGAATAAGAATTGATGGACATTTCATTTTGAATGTGTTTCCTAAGTGCCTTGCCATCAACGGGTCTGCATTTTATAACATCACATGGCTGCCAGTGTGCCATGTGTAAGCCATTATGCTGGCTTTAGCTTGCATAGTTAGTGTGAAATGTATCAGCACCTGCAGAACTGTAAGAAATAATTACTTTCTACCTTAGCCAATAGGGAATAATTTCATCCAGTTTACATGTCTACTGTTCATGGCTGATTGTTTTAGGCAATACAGATGTAAACATATTTGCCTCAGAGCACAGGCATGTTATTCTTTTGATTGTGACTATGTTTCTACAATCTGATCTTCTGAACCAACTGCATGCATTCAGAAAACCTCAGAGTTCAAATCACTTTAAATCCAAGCTTATAAAATCAGTCCAAGGAATACTGGCTGTTGACAAGCAAAGCACACTGGCAGATGTGTTTTTTTCTTCAGTCTAACTGACAGAATAAAAAAGGACCAGTGCCAGAACGTTTGTGTTTGCAATTAAGACACATTACTTGGCATGTCAGGTGCACCTGAGCATTCTGTAATGGAATTGGAAATGAGCCTTTATTTAAATGATCCACTGCATGAAAATTAAATTAATTTTTGTAGCTCTGTTAAATATGCTGGTAAGATTTAATGCTGAAGGCAAGAATATGATTGCACAAACTGTTAAATAATTATTTTTTTTAGATTATATGTTATATTCACTTTAACATATTAAATTAATTTTAGATTTTTTACTATGCCTGCTTTCACAAAATATTAAACTATTTGTATTTTAAACCATGTTCTACTTAAAAACATACACATCTGCATCATAAGGACCACAACTTGCTGTCAGCAACCAAGTCATTATATCACTTTTGTGGTTTCTTTTACCATAGATGCAGTTATCTCTCCTGAAAACATTCAGTAATAGTAACACTTTAGGGTGAATTTTGTCTTTCCTACTAATTTGTAAGCTTATATATGTTTATGTTTTTAGCCAATGAGACATAACTTAAGACAGTGTTATGGTTTCGTTATTGACTATAATAATACAGGTTATTTAATTGTTCTCTTCGAAGCTAATCTATTATGCAACTTCATACTATTTCAGAGTTATAAAATATCACATCTATCAAAGAAGGACAGAAGGAATGAAAGAAAGAAAGAAAGAAAGAAAGAAAGAAAGAAAGAAAGAAAGAAAGAAAGAAAGAAAGAAAGAAAGAAAGAAAAAGAAAAAAAAAACGTAATTTACTTTCTTAAAGCTGAAGATTTTGCAGGATATTTTTTTTTATTTCATTTTCGTCAACAGATCACCAGATATACTACAACAGATCTGTATTTTCCATACTCTGTTTGATTAGCTCTGTGATTACATTTAATATACTAGGTTCCACAAATTAAAAAAATAATAATAATAAACTAATACATAATTCAATGACAGATTAAAGCTACATTTGTTGCTGAAATAAAACAACTAAATATAAGCAAATAGCAGAATTATCTCTGCACACGAAGTTTGGCTTAATTTTTAACTACACACATGATGAATAACACCAGCATAGGTCATATTTCTCCTAGATTAGAACATCTAAAGAGATTTCCTACATTCATTGTATGTTTGATTGTTGGAAACAGCATAACAAAGAGAAACAAGTAAATGTTTTAATCTGTACAAATGCAGATATGTTCTTACCAACCAGTTTATATGTAGTAACTCTCTGCTATGAGGTTAAATAGAGTAAAACTGAACATATAATTGTCACTTTGTCAAATGCCTAATACCACATGCCATAACCATTTATTAATATGACAATCCAAATCTACAACAGGCCGCTGTTATACATTTCTTCTGCAGCTCCTGTCAGGTTCCTCACAGGAGTCATAAGCTACATCTCTAGCGGATAGCCTGCATCACCTAGAAAACACAAGACAAAAAGAAAAAAGGGGAAACACAAGAAAGGAAGAGTTGTACAGTAATAAGCAATACATTTTACAAAGAATAACTAATTAGATGATTAAAATTAAAATTTCCACTTACCAACAAGGTGACCATAGTATTATCCTGGCTTAATATCATTTCCATATAGTGCTGAAAATCCTTTGGTATGCCCTGTAATACTCTGACCAAGTCCAACTCTTTGTGGCAGTGGACTGAGCCAGTGCTTTTTGTGTTTCTGGCTGTAGCTGTGAAATGTGTTTGTGCTTGGCACAAGTGTTGCAGTGGATACTTTTACCACTGAGATGACGCGGTCCTCCAGAAGGCATTCTTATGGCTGGGGAGATACTAGTGTTGAAGTGCATTGTTTCTGTCCCTGTGCAACCTGAAATGCAATGTCCCAATCTAGTTGACTTTTGTAAACCAATGTCACTTCCTGCAGAGTTAAGCAACTGCAGTGGAGTGTCTGATCCTGCCACTAAACTCAGCAACTGTGTGCCACTGTCCTCAGGCTGTACTATGAATATAATACAATTATCATTATCACCGGTCATTCTGTTGCTGAAATCTTCCAGCTGTGTTGGTAAACTGGAACTGCTACTTTCTGCTGCTGACCCTCTGAATAATTAATTTATTACATTAGTGCTGAGACAACAGAGCACACTTCTGAATCCTGTGTAATGAGATTTGGAGGGCACTTCACATGCACACTTGCTTCACTTCTGTGACTGGCAGAAATGAATGATTCATTGCTAGCAATTGTCATTGGTTACACGTAATCAATTAATCTCTGCAGTCATCATGTTAATGTGAATATGTCATGCAGGATATACTAATCTTCTTAAACATGTCTGTTGATACTGTTGAGGTAGGTAGTTGCCAGTGTCCACGCCATCTCCGATTATTTCCCTGCTATCTTTACCAGTGTCGCAGTCAGCTCCCACTGCACAGAGTAAGTATTCCTCATCAGCTGTTAAAGGGATAAGCATATTAGGTTCTCTACTACCACTACCACTGCCACAGACAATTACATTCTGTCTTGCCTGTGCTCTGCATCATGTTCCACCATATTGTTGATGCATTTTATGCAGAGAAGATTAGAGAGGTTTATCAAGGTTGCATATGAGTATACAAACAATAACCATAATTTTGAAGTAAGCATGTCTAATTAAGCTATGCAGTCAGTGCAATATGATCTGAAGTATCTCTTTTTTAAAGTAAGCATTCATAGATAAGGAGCAATAGGTTCATGGGCTCATAGGTGTGTACTAGGCTAATGGCCCTGGAGCCTTTACAAGCCTAGCCCATAGAAGTGCCCTGGCATTGTGCCACTTGACATTAGTTCCCAGTGCCTTTATCAAGTAGAGCCACTGGAGTAATCCCCGGGGTGAACTTTCTATTTCCTATCCACTCATCAAGATTTCTCTTGAAGAGAGCCAGTGAGGTGCTCTGCTTGACATGTATGGGAAGTCTATTCCAGAGCATGGGCAGTCTCTGGGTTTATGAACCTATCCCTCCAGCATGTTCTGTTGATTGTGGTAATGAGATTGAGGCCTCTGGAGCATGTGGTGCGGAGGGATTGGGATTTCTTTAGATGTAACATTTCTAACAGAGCTGGTCAGACATGGCTTTGTAAGTCAAGCAGAGATCACCTCTTAGTAGACAATATGAGACAGAGAATAGCTGGAGTTTTTTGAGTCTGTCCATGTAGGACTTGTGTTTAAGGCCTAGGAGTTGATGCAAGTGTCTAGTGAGGTACATGCCAAATGGGCATTATACATGATGACTGGCCTAATGAGGGAAGAGTAGAGAGAGATGATGACCTCTTTCTTCCTGGATGCAAAACCCTTGGTAATGAGATGTGCCACATAGAAGGACTTTCTGACCACAGTGGCAATGTGGTGGTCAAAGGAGAGGTTGCTGTCAGCCTATGTCCCCAGATCTTTTATAACACCTTCAGTGTTCAGTGGGCTCCCATTGATGTGATAATTAGTGGGAACTGAATTTTTCCCAAAGGGGATGACTACACATTTTTTGGCATTAAGGTTAAGGCCATGGTTTCGACACCAGTCATTGGTCTCAGTAAGGCCTTTCTGTAGGATGTCTACATCACTTGGGGAGTTAATAATGACTCCCAGCTTGCAGTCATCTGCAAACTTGGTCAGCCAGAGTCCCTCTGTGTTGGCCTGGACTTCTGAGAAGTAGATGCCAAACAGGAGTGGACCCAGGACCGATCTCTATGACTCCACTTATGAGTGGTTGGCAGTCTGACTTGGAGTCCGCTACTTTCACACTGTGGGTTCTGTCTGTGAGCCAGTTTGCAACCCACCCAGTGATATAGGTACTGATGCCCAGTTTGGTGAATTTATCAATAATTCCTGAGTGGGAATGGTATCAAAGGCATTGGCCAGATCAAGGTAGGCTGTATGAGCTGCCTTGCCCTCATCCACAACTCTGGTAACTGACTCAAAGAAGTCAATCAGGTTGCGCAGCCATGATCTACATTTCATAAAACCAAATTGCATAGGATCTAGAATTTGGAGATTCCCTATATCCTTGTTAATTAGGTTCATGACGATGTGTTCCATAGCCTTAAACATCAGACTCATCAGGCTAATGGGGCAATAATTCCCAGGGTCTGTAGTCGCTCCTCCTTTATGGAGAGGGATGACTGTAGCAGTGCACCATTCAGTAGGGACAAACCCTGAGGTAAGGCTGTGACTGAACAGGGCACACAGATGTGGTGCCAGTTCACTTTGTAGTTCATGTAGAACACAGCCAGGGATATTATCGGGTCCCATAGAAGCTGTATTCTTGGCCTTGGACAATGCAGCTTTAACCTGTGCAGTAGTAATGCTGGGTGTGAATGTAATGAAATATAATTGCAGAAATAATGTGCTACCTTTAGGCAATTCTAGCAAATAATTTCATCAACTTACTGCAAATTTTGTTTTTATATAAAATGTGTTACCATTTCTTATCTTAAATCCGCGTATTCAAAGCTTATCAGTAGCATAATGCAGACTATATTGTCACTTTCAAATGTACTACCATTTCATAACGTAAGCCTGCTTAGTACATGCTTATAAGAAATATTTGCCAGGCGTTTTTTTCTATTCAGAAAGATACCACCATTTCACATCTTTCACCTGCTTATTATATTCTAAGTAAGTACTGTTAATAAGGTATATACTGAGCTACTAGCAAATTATGAGTGAATTTACCGCCTGAATTTTCTGTCTCTCTCTCTCTCTAGCCTCCCTCTCTGTTCTTCTTATTTTCATTATTCATTACTTTGCATTTTTTCCATTTATGTCCCTTACTCCACAGGTTCAAAGATCCCAGGAGTAGCCTGACCACATATCTCCCAAGCCAGGGCATGTTCACCCTCTGCCCACCCAGGGACATTCTCACAGGATCAGAGTGGTAGCTCTGGTCCTCAAGACACCTGACATTGTGCAGCCTTGTAAGCCATGAAACTTATGGATGTGGTAGGGGATGTAGTGGAGCAGGCATTGGAGAGGCAACTTCAGTCCATGCAAGATCTTCTACAGTAGATGCAAGACTTGGTGCCCAGTTAGATCTGATCTCCGAGCCACAATAAGCCTCTGCCTCCTCAACATTGAGGTTTTCTATTGCACAATGATCAGGAAACGGAAATATTTAGGTCCTGCAGAACAGGGAGTACCTGGTGACAACCCCTTATCACTTTCCTCATTTCCTAATACTCCTACACTATCTAACCTACTTCCTTCGCAAACTACCCTCTTATATAACAAATATATTTGAAAAAATAGGATGTTCTATTCCACCTGAAATAATACCCCTCTGTTCCTACCTCTTCCAGTACAAACCTTTTGATGGGTTCCTTCTGGGTGTCCTTCTTTGTTATGTCTCCCATTTTTCTGTCTTTTCTATCTTTCCCTTTTCCATCTTTCAATAAAACAATCAGCATATCCACATAAGGGCACCCTTATAGAAAATGTATAAAATGTGTTTATATTTTTTAAAACTTATTAAAAATATTTGCTCTGTGTGCCACTTGCCTTAACTGTCAGTGCTTTTACCAGGTTTGTGCACAGCTGTGCTCATTCATAAAATCCAAAGTCATCTGAGTATTTAAATTTTAAATGATTACTTCCCATAAGCTTAAAGCATAACTTCACCAGCTTTAAGCATTTCATGAAAGTGGCCATTTCCTTGCAGAAGCTTTCCAAATGGCCTGTGCTTACTATGTTCACATATAGGTGTAGTTGCACTCTCAGCAAATAACCATTACAAAAGTGCAAAGCTTGAGCTATGAATACCACACTATGTCAGAAGAAAATAAAAATAAAAAATAAGAATTATTTAAATCTTTTGATAATACCTGTGTAAATACTCTTCTCTACTGTACTGTTTTATACACCTATTGTGTAAGTGTACAGATGGAAAATTTCACCCATGCTTTGCAATGAGATAATCTCAGCATGGTGAAACAGTGATTAGGGTGAAGCTATTCTGTTTTGCCCGGCTTAGACTGCTGATCCAAGTGAGAAGTATTATCACTTCATAGGAAAACATGAGTGGGGATGCAAATGTGCTTATATGTGTCTGTTTGTCTTTGTGTGTGCATGTGTCGACAGAATTCATTAAGTTGCTGTGATGTGTGCATGGAGGTATACATGTTACAGTACCTTTAACTGATTCAGCATCTACCCTTACATCGTACTGCACTGACCTCTAACACAAAGGCATGCAACATTGCAAAGGGCTGGCCCTATGGCCATGCTGAATGCTAAAGAGGTATTATGGAGTGAAAGGCATTTATTAATCAACTATATGACCTCTCCTTGGATAACATTGATATGGCCAAGCAATTGAAAAAATTGCTCAGTCATGTTGATCAGTAGATCACCCAACAGGAAAGTGGTACATGGAACCAATAGACACCAGGGATTATTCTTTGAAGTGCCATAATGGCACCGACAGTACTACAGGAACTGGAGGATTCAGGGATGCAGAACACACCAGAGATTACTGTTTAATGTGCTGTAACAGAACAATTGGTGATGGGGATGGGGAGGGTAAAGGGATGCACTAGACACCAAGGATTACTATTTATAATGGCACCAGCTATAGTACAGGAATCAGGGGTGAGGGAATGCAGTAGACACCAGGGATTAATCTTTAAAGTTCTATAGTGGCACTGATGGGGAACCAAGGGTGGGGTTGGGCAACTACCAGACACCACGGATGACTCAGTAAAGTGCTGCACTGGCAACAATGGCAGTACGGGAATATGATGGTGCAAGGATACACTAGACCACCAAGGCCTAATACATACATGATATGAAGGCATTCAAAGTATTACAGGGGTGGAGGGGGGACCTAGGCATGACATATAGGGTAGGGACAGGTACAGGAACTGTGGTGTGTGTGTGTGTGTGTGTGTGTGTGTGTGTGTGTGTGTGTGTGTGTGTGTGTGTGTGTGTGTGTGTGTGTTGGGATGTGTTCATGTACATGTATGTGGGGATGCCACTGCCTACATGAGCAGCAAGTTACTACCGCGATGTTCAGATCAGCAATGCTCTGCATGCACAGTAGTAAATGGGATTCAGGAAACATATAAATTAGTCAATAATGAGATCTTACTACATCACGGCTAACATGTTTCTGAATCGCAGATAGGTGTATCATGGTAGAAGGGTCTTTCTTTAATGAATTTCTATGTGGGAGTGGGTGTTTGTGTGTATGTATGTGTATAAGTATAAACAGAGTGACATATGTTTAGTACAATATTACTAAAGCTAAAATTAAATACAAAGAGAAATGTATGCGCATGTGTGTGTTTGTGTGCCCATGTGTGTGCATGTGTGTGTGATATTTCCATAATTCCAAAATACATAAACACATTTACATTTGTTTAGCATGTTTATATTAAAGAAGATTGGTAGATAGGTTACTTACAATTCTTTATATGGAACAAACATCTACATTTGCTACCAGTGTTTATTCTGGTCATCCATTAACTTCATTGTCTTGTAACATGTTTGAGTGCATGTTAAAGGAGTCTGTTTTTAATCAGTTAGCTTTGGATATTTTCATAGGATTGAGGTAGAGGTAATTCTTACTGTAATTTATTGAGTTCTTTGAGTAGAGTGATGACCACTGTAGGACTAGCCTTAACTGTAGTAGCAGCATGAGATATTGTAGTTAGATTTCATATTCTCTTTAGATGATGATGTGTATTGTAAATAACTATGCACCTTTTATTGGAGTAGTTATGAGAGTTAATTACAAATATGGGTATAATATGTAAGTGACAGTATTTTAAAAGAGGAAATGAATTCTCTTCCTCAAATGGCATATGTAAATTCTTCAGGCCTGATTCATCAGTTGGTCCATTGAGGCAATTTTTTGAGGGCTGAAGTCTCATCTCAATGTAAATAGTATATATTTGCTCTTATTAAGAACATTTTGTTTTTTAAAATATCCATGCTTATAATATCACTATAAAAATGAATCAGTTTTGTTATATTATAGCTGATTTGTGAGCTCTTAAGTGTCCTTGTAATAAATATTGCGGTGGACAACCTGCTAGAGAGGTTAGAACAAGGGTGTGAGGCAATATTCAAGCAAAACAAAAAAGCTTATCCACTGATTCAGTTGCACAGCATTTTCTTTCTGTACATTGTCAGGATTATGGACTTTCAAAGATTTGTTTAAGAATTTTTTACATTTAAGGGTTTTATTATGATATTACCTATTTTGTACAATAGGATAAAAAAGAGGATGCACTTTTGATTCGATCCTTTAAGTTGCTGTAGCTTGAATGCAGATCTCAATATGAAACATATATTGTAACAATAAACCTGTTTTAGCTGCTATTAGAAATACCTAACTAAATTTCTAATATGTTCTTTGTAATAACATTGTCGTATTCTCATGCTGTCAGCTGGTTCCTCAGCCTATGATGTTTTCTCTTTTTTATTATATAAGTGCTTTGACTTTCAAGTTTTGCAACCTTTGAAGGCATTCTAGTTGAGATGCTATTTGTTAAGATGTTGAAATAAATTGTTATTTTTAATGGGCTGCAGTTGTAGATTTTATATTTCTTTTTACATATGTGAAACATTTGGTGATTTTTGTTACATTAAGAATGGCATTTTAATTATCCCTAACTTATTTGAAGGTAATGTAATCATGAGCATATTGCAACAAATGACTTGCCTTGTAAAGTTACTGAGATCCAAAGCAGACTGGTGATTTTCTTAGGGATTCACATTCCCTTGAGTTAGGTAAGCCCCTTTCCACCCAGCCACACTACACATTGATTCACTTGAGTTTTCATCTTATCCTCATTCCCACCTACCCTCCATATCATCAAATTTATACTTATGCACATCCATCCTGCAACTGCCTCAACCAATCATTGCAACCACCTATTATATCACAACCAGTCAACAATCTTCTGCCCATTACTCACATTTAGTCCACCCCCTTCATCTTCCCCTCCTACATTTGTACTACTTAACTTCCAAGTTAGAGCATAAACCATCTATAACAATCCTTCCTTTCTGGCTAATTCCAATGCATATCTTATATCGCTTTCTGTCCCTCCCCTCTTAGTCTCCAATCCAATTATATTTCCTCTTTAGAATTCCTATGCATCTTGCCCCACCTACTCTCCCTCATTATTCACTCCATCAAAACCTTCCATTTATCTTCCACTCTCCTTCATAAACACTTTATGCCCTGAACTATATAGCTCTCACAATGAAACTACCAAAGCAATTTGTAGGCTGCTTATTGCCCTCCTTACAGTGTTCTTATGCCTTTCTGGCACTCTGCCCACTTATATTCATCACATCCCCAGTCCACAAAGACACTATGCCATACACTTTCATATAACTCCAACAACTTATACAAAAGCTAGATAAAACTAATACATTACACATATAAAAGGCATCACATAATATAAATACACCTTTTTACAAATGACTTTTTACCTACTTGACAACTTAAAGGATTTCCTAAATAAACTATACTGCCTATCTCATAAGTTAAATGCTTATTGGGGCATCCATCTCAACCTATACCCTTAGAACCAAAACAATCTCCCTCATAATATCACAAATCTGAACAACATTAGCAAATATCTAAAAATTATCAGTGCTGACATATGTAACTTTAACAATAAAAGATAACTTCTGGTTTTACACCATATTTGTACAAATTACAATATCCTAACAAGCAATAGGTCAGGACACATGTGGTGGCTCCCCGCTACCAATTAAACTATGCCAGTGACTCAGGACAATACAATTCCCAAATGCATAGTCTTTTACATCACATTAGGTAGGCACTTTCATCTGCATACAGCCTCAGTCTATATACCTACCCCATTTTGTAGCACTGTAATCCAACAAACCATGCAAAATATATTAATTTCCCAAAGGCATACAAAAAATGTTTAATATTAGGAGATCTGAACTTTAATGCTACAGACCCTCATAAAACCAAACTTTCCAAATTACTTCAGACACATAGCTTGGAGCATGTAGTTCTGTCATCTAGTGACTCAGCACTCAAGTAGGCAACCACTCAACCTTAGGCCTAATAAAAATATAAAACAAAAATGTGCTGGACTCCGCATGCAACATGATGCCATCAGTGACCATCACTCAGTTATTTTTCAGTCGCTGTTTAGTACTGGTTGTACTAAAGTTTTGTAAACTTTACTTTTAAGTTCTTTGGCAATCTTCGGTTATGTCCTACTGCTAACTTTGAGTGCCAGTAGACTGCATTCTATCTAATTCTAGCATTGACCCCTGCATTCAGACTTTCCTTCTCTTCAACCAAACCTCCCAAATACTTGAAGATGTTAACCTGTTCCATTATTTTTCTGTCTACCTCAGTTCTTGGCTTCTTCTGATTTCTCCTCATTTGCTGCTGTTACAATTGTTTTACCTGTTCTCAGTTTTATCCCATGTGACTTGAGATTTGCATTTTATTCCCCTATTCTTAGTTGAAGCTCTTGCTTAGAGTCTGCCCATAATGACACATCATCTGCATACAGCAACTTTGTTGATCTGTCCCCTTCAACCTGTTTGCTAATGTAGCCCATCACTAAAATGAACAGCAGTGGGCACAGAGCTGAACCCTGATGCACACCTACTCCAAATGGGAACCCCTCTGTGAGCCCAGATACTGCTCTTTCTTGAGTAATTGGGTCCTTGTACATAGTCTGCATGAGTTCTATCAGCATTTTAGGGACTTCAAACCACCATGGGACTGACCAAGTCAGCTTTCTTGGGACCTTGTCATATGCATTCTCCAAGTCTAGGAATGCCTAATTAAATTCTTTCCTCTTCTCTAGCTTCTTGTCATAAGACCATCAGGTCAGTTATACTGCATCCTGATCTGAATCCAAACTGCTCAGCTTCCACCTTAGTTCCTTAGTTACTATGTGTATTAGTTTATCAGTCGCCATCTAAAGTACTTTCTTGTAGTGTGACCAGAGTTTGATACCTATGTACTGTCCACAGTCACGGATGTTCCCATTGCTCTTGTACATGAGCAGTAGTATACTTATTTTCTGCAATCTGGATATATCTTTCTGTTCATGCTGTTATGAGTACCCTCAGGAGATATTTCTCCCGTGTCTCACCCTTCATTTTGATCTTATCTGCAGTGACCTCATCTGTGCTTGCTGCTTTCTCTAATTTCATTTTTCTTAGTGATGTTCTTACTTCTGCTACTTTGGGTTGTTCTTCATCGTTCATTGCAGGTTGTGTTTGGAACAATACAGCTTCTTTGGGTTTTTCTTCATGCAGAAGCTGCTGGAAGTACTCTTTCCATCTCCCTTTGATTTCCAGTGGACTGGTTAGCAAGATGTTACGTGCATCCATTATAAAGGATGTCTGACTATCTTCTTTATCTTTCTGTCTTTGCCTTTCAACCTTTATAGAGTTTCTTTGTGCCATCTACTGAGAAATTTTCCAGAAGCTGGTAGAGTGCCTCTGATGTCTTGTTATTTGCTATTGCAACTGTTCATTTTGCTTATTTGTTAGCTAACCAGTATTTCTTCTTAGACTGGTCTGTCTTTTCTGTCTCCTACTTTTTTTTTGCACTCCTTCTTTCTTTTCATGACTTCCTGGACTTCTAAATTCTACCATGAGCTTTCCTTATGTACCTCTCTTCCATACCTGGCATGGCTGTACATCTGCTCTATAGTCCTTACACAAGCAGCTTTGAAGTGCTACCATTCTTCTTCAACTCCACATATTTGCTTTTCTTCCTGAAGTGCTAGAGCCCTGGGTCATTCCTAGAACTCTTGTGCTGACTGAAGTGTAATAGTGCCAGTCTCATTTACATGAATAGCATCAGCCCAAATTAATTTTTTGAGTTTTTGCCTTTAACCATAAACTGCGATTCACTGATAGGGACCACTGACCATTGACAATGTGGAATGTCAAGCATAGCAGAATTGCACAAGCTAAAATAATATATTATATGTATGTATATATATATATATATATATATATATATATATATATATATATATATATATATATATTTATAGTAAAATAAAATCCAAATAAAGGGTATATCTAGCAATGAACCCATCACCTATGGTATTACGCTGACACATTCAAACTCTTAACAGTGTTTCCATGTGACAACTTTTTTGTTATGCATCAGCAGTCCTTCAGGTAGTGACACTTCTCAAGGTTCCACACAGGAGATGACAGCAGCTTACATGCCATATACAAGTAAGGGATAAATCTTTTTAAAGGAAATGTATTACTCTCATAAGTAGTACTTCAGAGATATGGATAATTAATACAGAATATTATAGATATTTTAACATTCATCATGTAACTAATTTTGCATGCTTATGCTCTGTCATTTTTTTATCATGTATATAAATGTTATTGTTACTAAGAGTAGTTTAGGCTCAGACAACAAAAGATTTCTGTTATTGTGAACAGTAGATTCAAATGATCAAACTCTGGCATCAAACCTGCAACAAAGTTACTATTATACATATGTTAGTGCAGTAGCATGTTGACAACAGAAAGGGTTACCTAGCAACTGCAATTTTGCCAGTCACTAGTATATATTGTTAGCACTATACATATGCAACTGTAATTTCAATTAAATATGTTCAGTTTTATGATTAAAACAAATTATAAAGATTATAGGTTGTGTCTTTAGCGTTTATTACACAGAGTTGGTTTGTTCAATTAGCAATAAAAATTACATGACAATTCTCATTCTAATCCCCTCAGTAAAAGTTTCTGTAGTTTGGATTCAACCCTTGCATTACTACTGCTGTTTTTCCAAACAAAATAAATTAACACCTTGAGCTCAGAGAAAGTAAATTGAAAAGTATATTTTCTTCACTCAGTTCTGTCCAGAGTGTTGACTAAAGCACACCTGCTCCAGTCTCATTTGTGCTTCTGTCAGCAGCTCAAAATAAATATTTTCAGTTTTTGCCCTGGGAAGTGAACCATTGTTCACTGCTAGTGACCATTCACAGACAATGCGGTGAAATGCCAAGCTTTGCACAATCGATGGAGGCAATAAATAAATAAATAAACAAATAAATAAATAAAAATAAATAGAAGATGAAAAGGAAAAATGTGTCTGTATACTGATCTCTCAACTCTGTGGCCTCATACCATGAAAATGTGAAGATTAAGTTTTCCTAATTTCACACAGATATCACCCAATTCAGATTTGAACCTTGAAACTATGGCATGAACATAAAATATTATGATAATTAACAGTATGTACCACATACAGAGTGGTGTTCATGCAATAGCAAAAGTGGAGCTCATATATTCAAGCTTTCACTTTCAAACACAACATTTAAGGAGAAATGCATCTAGTTTATCAACATTTTTCTTTATCATTTCACAGTTGATGTCTGCATGGTTTGGATATATGCAACAATTAACCTAAGAAAGCATCACACTAAGGAAAAATGTATGCAATAGAAGGTTATGCTCTTCTCTTTCTTTGTGAGCAGTAATTGTCTTTAGATACATTTGTAAAGTGATGGCATAATAGTTTGCATTTTTTAGATCTGTATTGCTTGTATAGTTTTTAATGTGCTTCACTTAAGTTATACACACTTTGTACTCAAAGGTGCATTTACCTATTAAGTATATATTTAGTAATTTGTTATGAATGTTTTATCTTCTAAGTAAGTCAATGTACTTTCATATTTGTTTTATAACTGCATTCTCCCTGATACACCCAAGTGTACATCACAGTAGCATGAGTGATAAGTACTTAATTACGTGTGCACTACTGCTAATGAGTCACACTTGCAAGCCCTTAGCAAACAACATTCTCAATACACACTGTTGTAGTGCTGTGGTGTATGTACAGCAGTGTGTAGGCCCTCACACCATGTTGCCTACCTAGCACTTTACCCAGCAGTTTGAGCAGATTGTGTAATTCATGAATGATAATGAGTCGACACCTGATTTACATATTCAGCAAGTCCAGGGGTGTTACTGTGCATTCTGTAAGTGCAACCTGGGGCTAAGGTACTTGTATTGTAGTAGGGGAAACTGCTTGGATTCACCAACCTGAGACACTGCTGCAATTGCATTACCTTTGTTGAACCTTCACACAAATCCTGTGAAGGTGTGCAATGTTTCTTTACAATTAATATTTAAATACTTGTGATGGCTTATATTTCAGATAACATTGTGTGATGTCTGGATTTTTCCCATTTGTTCTGGTATAGAAGGTAATGCATTTGGTATTTGAAGAACCCTCATCTAATGTTGCACATGCCTTTATGGCAACATTTCTCTGAAGATGTGAACCCATTAGAGAATATTTTGATTCAAAAAGTATCAATGTGAATTTTACATTTAGACCAAAAACTGTGTTAAGCCAACAACAAAGCTTATCATAATTGGTAACATTTTCCTTTCATACACTTGACTTATGTTCTTATGTTTCTCCTGGTCTTAATGCTGTTGTCAATATAAAGTGTTTTTTGAAAAACAAGAAAACAGTTGTGAATTAAATTCGTAAAATATGCTGCTTCTTTAACAAAATGTTTTCTATGGAGCTTTGTGATACTGGAAATAATTGTAATTAATTGGTAAATGAAATTGGTAAATTTTTATTTAAAAGTGAGTGGTGGTTGTTTGGTATTCAGTTTCTGATGAGGTCTGTGAGACGAATAGCGAATATTAAAGTTTAACTATGCTAAAAACTTTTAACTCTGTGTTCTTGTGCTTGATTGGTTTTACGTCTTTGGTATTGTTGGATTTGCACCTTTGCCTGGCTGTTGCTGTCTTTTTGATTGTGTGTCTTTTTGGGCTGCTCCATGGCTTTTGCACCTGAGGAGGATTTGTTGGATTTGACCCTGCATTATACTTCCAATTATCATGACAAAATAATGGATGAACTTGTATCTACGGTGGGAGAGATGCAGAAATCCCTGGCTATTTTGTCTATAAAAATTCTAGACAGCTACAGTCACTGAGGGAGTTCTATGGAAAGTGAGTTAAGTAATTCTGTTAACAACAATACTATAATTCATTATTCCAGCGTGGAGGCAGCTTCGTATGTGGTTAACAGGGATGTTAAAAATCATCTCAATGTAAGCTGCGACCCTTTTAGTGGAGAAGATTTTTGTTTAGACAATGTTTCAGTATGAAATGATGCTTCTAATATGTTGGATAGACTGGAAAGAGGCTTGAAGCATTTTCTTGCATTGCATGTAGAGAACAAATATTTTGAGAATTGTCTAAGAGCAGGTATTGTTCCTAAAGGGCTCCGTTTTTTCAAGCTGCCTAATGGTGTTAAAGAAGACAGCACCTTTTATAAGGAACTTGTGTGTTTTTTTTGACAATGCAGGTAGAGAGTTCCTTAAATTATCAATTAAGAATAATGTCGACAGTCTTAATGAACTAAGGGGTAGTCTGGCTGATATGGACAATGCAGTAAATCAAATTATCAAAAATTGTCTTGACTTTAAAGCAGAGTACGCCCAAGTTCTGGACAATGTCAAGAAGTATGAGAAAACTTCTGTTTCCTGTAAAACCAAAAAAGATAACTAGGGATGTAGCAGTTTATCAAACTGGAAATCCTTACATTGACTTTACCACTGCAGTCAATTCTGGAAGAGACTTTAGAAGGGATTTTAAGGCAGCACCAGGTGGTAATGGCAATTCGAACTACAGAGTCTAAGAAGCAGGTTCTTTAGAAACATCAGAGATTTCCAATACTACCTTAACCTCAACAAATGTCACAGAGGGAAGTGACAATGCTCAGCAGGGGGTAAAGCAGAAGACAAACGTTCCAGCGGCAGGTGTTGGCTTGAAACAAGGTGACTTACAAAATACGTCGAATCCAGGAAACACATGAACAGGGGTTGGCAGCAACATTTCTGTTAACCCCAATAAAAACTTTTTTTTTTACAGGGTGGTTTTCATCATGCAGGAAGCAGAAATCAGAGCAGGAGCAAAGGATACCAGACACGCAGCAGGGGAAGGAGCAAGTGTCGGAAATAAGACATTCCTTTTCTGTAAATGGTAACATTTCAGTGTTTAATTTTTCTGACTTTTCATTGTCAGAAGACCATGAAAATATTTCAAAATTGGCCTTTAATTTTCTGCCAAGTAGAAGAGCCAGTGTAGCCAAGTCTTTGGTTGAACTTAAGATGTATACACAAAAACTGAACTTGAGTTATATTTTACCAGATGTTAGTTGTAGAAATACTTTGGCTAAACCATCTACTTATAACCCAAGGAGGTACGTCCAGCCCAATGGAGAGGGTCACCAGCTGACCCATAATGTGAGGGAGGGTACATAGCTGTGCAGATGTGTCCATAACAAAATACACGAGGAGAAATGTAGATATATGTAGTGACTGTATGTCTGAATCATATCCCACAAGGGATGTAATAGTCACATACAAAAGGTATGTCTGTATCCCACATAACAAATGTGACAGGGAATAGAATACACATGTAAATGAATCAGGAGCATAGAAACAGCTACAACAATAAGGACACATGTAGGCCGAAAGGAACAGTATGACCCATACCATCAACTAAGAATACCACCTGTCCCACTTTGTGAGCGACAGTACCGCTGGGGACAGATGTGTCCTGACACAAGCATGTAAACATGGCAAATGTGCAGAGATTATAGGACATAATTATCCCTCAGACATCATGTAATAGTGGCATTAAACAGTTGTTCTCCCCATGTATATTACATAAATGTCATAAGAAAAAGAATAAGCCACTGAAATGCTACAAGACTAAAGCTTAGATATAGGCAAGAGTTGTAAGTTCTATCTGCCGAACTGACCGTGGGTATGTGTCGGCATGGAAAATGTGTTGTGTCCACCGCAAATGTTACATTGTGGCCAATTGAAAAGGTGGAAACAGTACCGTAGACTGTGGGGAGGCATTGTCCACAACAGTCGGATATGTGGAAGGAATAGCATGGACATCGGAAAAGGTGCCATCCCCCCAATGAGTACAACAGGTCTGCAAATCCCAGGAGTCATCGGTAGAAGCCAAACTAGTATGTGACACAGCCGAATGGGTAGTACCCGGGTATACCAACTAAGTAACGAAAGTGAAGTATGGGCATGTACCTATGTGTGTGATGTATAGCACGTGGGAAGCACACATGGCAGGGTAGTCCACACAACCATAAAGGTTCTCGACACCTGTAGGGCAGTCAATGTGCTACTCTGGCCATGTCATGGCCCAACAACAAAAGTAGTGAGCTATCGGATGTGAGTAATTTGCATGTGAGGGGTGGATGGGTAATGGTAAAACCCGCAAAGGCGATACTGTGTCGTATGCAGAAAAGGTGAACCAGAGGTATAGGAGGGGGCAGCGGGTGAAGTGGACATAAACACAAACACATGGAGAAACAGCTGCAAGACAAGCAGACAGGCCATAGTGTAGAACACAATCCCACAAACATATGTATCATGTAAATGTGCGATCAAAATGTATACATATGTCACTGTCACATACCCACAGGTTGGTCCTGATGGAACTGGCTATAACAAATGCATACCCTCCACATCACACAACCCAGCCCCGTAACAGAACGTCCACCAAATCCACCCGTACGTGGCCCACTGGTCCGTTGCAGACACAGCTACACATATCGACCCCTACGCATATGTAGTAGGTATTGTCACCCTAGGCAGTGTCAGGATAGCAAACCATGTATTCCCTGCATGTTAAACCCCCTGCACATTTTCATAAAGCCAAAATACATTCCGATATTGTTTCTGTGTGGAATGGTCCAATTTCTGGAATATCCCTTACGGGATAAGTAACCTGTGTAAATAGTAGAATGGGTATGACAACAAGATGTCCAATCCTGTACATATCTGGACACAAGTCAGAACGTGAAGTACAGGTCCAAGACACTGTCCAGACCTGAGTGGTCATGCATAACCCAGTACCCAGGATAAAACACCTTCCCGTGATGCACGTGTCCCCACACAAATATGCGGGAGAATATATTGCACACTCGCATAGTGGCAAACGGCAGAAGGGTGAGGAAGACACCCGACATTAACAGGAGAACCCTGATGAAGTGTGAGGGATACCTAGTGTGTGCCGGCGTGACTGACCATACCTGACAACCTGTGTGAGCTAGATATCTGGACAGAGCCGTGACTACAAGTGAGACAAAGGTACAACAGCAGGTACAATATGCAAAGATAGCTGTTAGAAGTTATTCGTGTATGTGCAGTCTGAGTACCCGGGAAGTCCACTGGGTGAAGAAGTGCCCAGTAACAGCGGAGGCCCGGGTAGAAAAGCTCCACAAGCAATACAAGGAAATAAAGGCTAAATAATGTTAAAGGTAAAATACAAGAGTAAAAGGCATACAGTCAGGAAATACACATGCATAACATGTGCATAATAAGACAGTGCAAATCCAGAGTTTGTAGTGGTAATACAGAAATGTACAACAATGACATACTGGGAGTCAAGTGAGTGTCAGCTAAGTCTGGTTAAGCTGGAGGGTAGAGAGGAGCAGGAGTATGGAGAGCTCAGAGGAGTTTGATCCGTAGAATGTATAACAGGTGCAAGCAGGAATATATCCATGTGGATGGATAAACATAGATATATCATAGAATGACAGTTTGCACAATGGTATTAATGTCCAGAGTATGAAGTCTGAAACTCAACTGTCTGCCAGCATGTCCCGACATCTGTCCCTAATGCCGAGCTACTGCTGTGCCAGAACACAACAGCATATTACAGAGGCTCGTACCATATCATTCAACTGTCCAGATATTCGCAGAATGACCAGAGTGTTGGCTCATAGTGTTGTGTGCCTCCGACAACCTGCATCTGTCCAGTAAATAGGTGTGGATTGACGTCACGAAATAATGAGCATTAAGTATAGCACTCCACATCCCGCAGAAGAGTCATGACAATGCAAAACCTAGTATTCTATCAACGTTATAAGCTTGTAAGGAAACTAGTTAAAATATGTCCCTCTTACTCTCCCCATCATGTAGGGTTTGTGCAGATTTGTTGCTCAAAGAGGTCGAGAGGTATGGTCCGTACATATGTACAGTAACAAGCCATGACATTTGTGTAATGTACAACTGCATACCTGTAGTCACAACATGTCCAAGAAAATAATCCCTGTATGAATGAATACAGGTAATAGTCAAATGTGAATGGGAACCCCCCCCTCACCGTGGAGTATGGACCGTAACAACCCCACCCATAATATGTACAGCCAACAGAATAAGCTCCTGATAGGTGCCCAAACACATGTGTCTATAAATACAGGTAAAATGTTCATAATAGGGAGATGCTCCCTGTCCACATGCTTCATCTGACATTTGAACTCGCCAGGAAGTTCCGTTCACCAGGCGGACAAGCCCATACCCAGATCACTACATGAACACCCTGACAATCAGAAATGTGTATGTGATACGACTATATGCCCTGGTGTTCTGCATATCCTCGGAGTGATTAACAATGCAGCTGGGGTTCACAGCAGTAGGCAATACGGAATGTGTAATATGTAGTGCCGCATTTCCCACAGCAGGGGAATGGATGCCTGTGTTGTAAGTGAAGCGGTGAGACGTATGTTGATGTAGCTAAGTACTATGGGTATGCATATCAATGAGGCAGAACAGCAACAGAATATTGTTCCCGGCATCCGTCCAACGTGAATGCAGTCCCGGTTGACCTACAACCACTGCAGATATCCCTGTAAAGTGTAATGAATGCGTTCGTGATGTACACACAGTTAAATACGTAAAGGTGAACCGTGTGTTTCACACCAGTCCGTAAACCGGACTACAGATAAGTAATTGTTACGGTCAGAAGTATGAAAGGCCGTGCAAGCACACATTTATTAAACAGATGTAACCCACAACATGTAAATGCAAGTGCACCTGTGCGTGTGTGATCCACTCACAGCATAGTAAATGAATGCTATTTCCCCCACGTTAGATATACATGGCTCAAACCTGTTAACCCTGTAAAGTATGAAACCAGACAAAGGCATGCAAACTACCGGTACAAATAGGGATAAATCCCAGATATGTGCCAGAACAAACATAGAAAGTGGATAGAATAACGGGTGTGTCAGTAGCATGGATTCTCTGAAGGGTATGCAGTCGTAACCTGAACTGCTTGCCAGTATTTCCCAACGTAAGTCTTTAATGAAATGCCACTACATTGCCAGATAGACACAAGGTTATGAAAAACACAACGAAGATAAAGAGGCAGCCAGCTGTACATTCTGCGACAATCTGTACAGTGGGAAGGTATGGTATGGATATAGATATATGTGTATACACATAATCCACAGACGTAAACCAAAGCAAATTATGAAATGAGGACTGTACATGTATATATGTATACACAACAAACATATGTCCCGTAGATATGACATATGTACATAAATAGGCCACGGCATAGCTAATATGGGTAGACAAACAGACATGCACGAAAGGTGAATAAACCGCTGCTTTCCAAACCATTGGCCAGAAAGTGACAGTCCAGCAAGTTCTACACTTTAAACATGCATATAGGTGTCCATTGCAGGACCCCAAAAATTGATCCATACGTAGTGTCAACCGTCATTGACGCAAAATAAGTGACCTCAGCAAATACGATATAGCAGTACATGCAACAGTAGCAGGTGCAAGGGTAATGACACATGTGTCGATAGAATGTATGACGCATTTAACTGATATCCGGAGAGTGGGGAGTGCATATAAGTGTCTCCACACTTTAGTACCGCTCACATTAAACATGTGTAATGAGTACTGTGGAGGGGTGTCAGGTATGGGAATCATGGGTATGCAGAAATGGGCCTAGGTGTTGTTTGGCAGAGATTTATTAGGTCCGCCCCGTGGGAGTGATGTGGGTATAGCACACGCCTATATTCTCAATAATGGGGCAAATCATCCACTGGATATTGCGTAAACCATTGTGGTAATATGTAGGGCCCTATATCAGTGTCATGTAGGTGATTATCATGGATGGACATGCGTACGACCAAGATGGTAACCATACCTGGCAAACTGTCAGAATAAGACAGCTGCACTAAGGCATAGTACATGAAATACAAATAGGGACTATAATAGATATACCCCAGACAAAGTCAGAACATTGATAGAATACTGGCGTAGCCAGGAATATGAATGTTATGAGTGTTACTAATCATGACATAGAAATGTCAGTCACTATTATCTAACCGCATAGTTCGTAATGCCTTGCCAGTAATTTACCAGAAAGGCACATTACTATGACAAATGTAACAAGAGCAAAGGTCAAATGTCAGGGCGTTTACCCATAATCTGTACAGGTTAGGGGTATGAAGGTAACCTGTCCAAAATACATGTACAGAACTAGTGATACTAGGTGGACAGGTTAGAAGAAAAACATCAGGACAAATGACAAAACATGTACAAGTCATACGCATGTACTCCGACAAATGTGGATGACAACGTATGCCCTGTGAAAGTCAATGTGGAAGGTTAATAGACTCAAAAGAAATGTGTCCATCAGGGTGTCATGCAGTGTCACCATTACAATGTCCAGTCCCCCATACTCGTACGTGAGCTCTGCCACTGACGGAAAGCGCAAATACCGGCGTACACATACGGTACATGATAGACTAATTAGTGTGGATAAGCAGCTGTTGGCCTGTGTGAGGAATACAACCCTCTGGGTGGGTGTGTCCTGCAATATAAATGTAATGGCATGTGGCCTGTGATGCCGCCATACAGTGTGTGTATTGGTGTCAGAAAGTTGATATCTTGTATCAGACACATACTCCGCAACTGTACAGATTTACGCAGAATGTGCAGAGTTCTGCCTCATATGTTTGGTGTGTTCCACATAAAATCAGTACCATTCTGGCAAATTCCTGAGTACTGAAGTCATGAAATAATGACAAACGTGAGTTTAAGACACCAAATCTGTCAGAAAAGTCATACTAATGCAAAGCCTATTATTGTGTCAACTATCTACGTTTGTAAGAGCAATATGTAAATACTGCCCCTATGTGTCCCACTATCAGTTAAGGCTTTGTCCAGATGTTTGCTCTAGGAGGTGGAGTGGTATGATCAGAAACAGATACATGTGTGAGGAAACAGCATTATCGACTGCAAGATAACGCAGAAGGTATGAAAAGCGCTGCAGTAGGACGTTCAGTACTGTCCGCAGGTATGTGCTGACATGTCAAATGACAAAGCAGTCTACATGAAGTACCTATAGGGCTGTCACCTTTACAAATGATAATAGTGGGACATACCCACAGCCATGCACACAGCACAAATAGACATACACACAGCAAAACTAGGCCATGAAACATGAAGCCTCCGGCGTGTACGAGTAGAGTGAGAGTACAGCAAGGATAGATGTCTGCCAAGCTATACAGCAAACGCCTGTAAGGGCATGTAACACCGCCCGTAACACGAACGTTGCACAGACAATGTTGGGATTTGCAACATACCCCATTGGTATGTGAAAGCTATGCAAATATGCGATACATGAAACAGTCAGTTGTCCATGCAAGAGCAGAGTTATGGGCAGAAAAAAAAAAAAATATATATATACATATATATATATATATATATATATATATATATATATATATATGTATATATATATATATATATATATATATATAGAGAGAGAGAGAGATACAGACATACACACACACACACACACACACACACACGTGGCAGGGTTGTGAGCAGAACACGAACGCAACCAATATACCACACAACAGCATTACGCAGTGACAGAACGTGCAACCGTGAGTAGTAGATCACGGAAATAACACAGGCATACGTCTAGCCTGTAGACAGCGGCATCAAAGGCAAAGACGCCGCACAGATGTTATGGTGAGTGAATACTGTAAAAGCAATGTACTGTTGTCATGCAGCTGGAAACACACACACACACACACTTGGCAGGGCATCGAACTTACACCTAACTACCTTATCACACTACAGCATGACACATTTACAGAATGCGCTACCGAAATTACTAAACACAGCAGACCCACAGGCATTCTTCTAGGTTCATGTCAACATCCGCAAAGGCAAAGACGTCAGCAGGATATATCTGTGGTGCGAAGCGTCTAAAAGCATAACCTGAGTCCCCAGGCGGACGGGAGCATGCGCACACACGCACACACACACACACTTGGCAGGGCTGGGAATCGAACTTACACCTAACTACCCTATCACATTACAGCATGACGCATTTACAGAACGCGCTACCGAGATTACTAAACACAGCAGACCCACAGGCATTCTTCTAGGTGCATGTCAACATCCGCAAAGGCAAAGACGTCAGCAGGATATATATGTGGTGTGAAGCGTCTAAAAGCATAACCTGAGTCCCCAGGCGGACGGGAGCATGCGCACACACACACACACACACACACACACACACACACACACACACACACACACACTTGGCAGGGCTGGGAATCGAACTTACACCTAACTACCCTATCACACTACAGCATGACGCATTTACAGAACGCGCTACTGAGATTACTAAACACAGCAGACCCACAGGCATTCTTCTAGGTGCGTGTCAACATCCGCAAAGGCAAAGACGTCTGCAGGATATATCTGTGGTGTGAAGCGTCTAAAATCATAACCTGAGTCCCCAGGCGGACGGGAGCATGCACACACACACACACACACACACACACACACACACACACACACACACACACACACACACACACACACACACACACACCTGGCAGGGCTGGGAATTGAACATACACCTAACTACTCTATCACACTACAGCATGACGCACTTACAGAACGCGCTACCGAGATTACTAAACACAGCAGACCCACAGGCATTCTTCTAGGTGCGTGTCAACATCCACAAAGGCAAAGACGTCAGCAGGATATATCTGTGGTGCGAAGCGTCTAAAAGCATAACCTGAGTCCCCAGGCAGACGGGAGCATGCACACACACACACACACACACACACACACACACACACACACACACACGCACACACTTGGCAGGGCTGGGAATCGAACTTACACCTAACTACCCTATCACACTACAGAATGACGCATTTACAGAACGCGCTACCGAGATTAGTAAACACAGCAGACCCGCAGGCATTCCTCTGGGTGTGTGTCAACATCCACAAAGGCAAAGAAGTCAGCAGGATATATCTGTGGTGTGAAGCATCTAAAAGCTTAACCTGAGTCCCCAGGTGGACGGGAGCATGCGCACACACACACACACACACACACACACACACACACACACACACACACACACACACACACACACACACTTGGCAGGGCTGGGAATCGAACTTACACCTAACTATCCTATCACACTACAGCATGACGCATTTACAGAATGCGCTACTGAGATCACTAAACACAGCAGTCCCACAGGCATTCTTCTAGGTGCATGTCAACATCTGCAAATGCCAGGACGCCGGCAGGGATTGTATAGAGAGTGTACGATCAGACATAGTACTGTCCCACGGTAGACGTATACAACCACACGGCAGTGGTGTACTCGGGGCAACTATACATGTATGGAGCACTACAACAACAATACATAGACACAGTACGCACCACAGACAGTACACCCTTCCAGATACTCACCCAATGTGTACTCGGTAGGCATCCAACCTGACGTTGAAGACGGAAATCCATTGCCTGGATGACCACCATGGCAATACAGGATGTCAACGGCCATGCCCACGCACAGAGGGACATCAACGACACAAGGTGTCACTGGCCATGTCCACACACCTGGTAATATACGTCAGTTCAGACTGTACTGTGTGTCGATCTACACAATGGCGTACTGGGCATGCTCACACACTTAGCTGTTGCAAAGGGCCGTCTTGCATGCAGATGGAGTGTAAACACGGAAGGTCTCAGTTTGGACTGTACCGTGTGTCCATCTACACAACTGCGTACACGGACTGTACTGTGTGTCCATCTACACAACAGCGTACTGGGCATGCTCACACACTTAGCTGTTGCAAAGGCCTGTTGTGCATGCAGATGGAGTGTACACACAGAAAGGCACAGTACAGAAGGGCACAGTAAGTTATAACTGTCCTCACGCACAGGGCGGTCACACATGCAGTGACCTGTACACACACAGCTGCCATCACAGCTGTCACAGGTGCAGGTCACACACGTACACACTGCAGTGTACACTGTAGCTGTGAAGTCATCACCATGTCGTCGGTGCAGCACTACACAGCCTTACAGTACCACAACACCATGTGACACATGACCACTGGGCTGTACAGAGGTGTACACCAGCTGTGCAGAGTACACATGTACCAAAAGGGATCCAACAGGTGTTATGCATTGCAATGATACCAGTATACAAGAACAGGTCAGCTCAAGACATACCACGGCCCTTACACAGCTGTGACACATGACTGTTGCTGTACACCAATGAACACACATCTGGATATGTCATACATGTGATTGTGTGGAGGTGTGCATGGACTGCACACACAACACATACATACATAGCCTTTGATGTACCTTGTGCATAACAGTGGCCTAATCAATGCTACACACGCAAATGGAAGGTGGGTCCATGTCTGTTGAATGCTCACACTACAGGGGGTAGCAATGTTGACCGGGACACATACCCTTGTACTGGTCGCCTGTGACACCCGTGATATCATACCACAGTCCATGTGTTATGTATGTCAACACACATGTCCAACAATAGCAATGCATACAAACATGGCAACAGGAGACACATGTGACATCTGTACTGTGCATGCAGCAACCATGCATGTGGAGTGGCCGATGTCCGTAACATAGTTGCACCTAACTACGACATGCAGTCGCAATGTAGACCCATCATTGACACCTGTATACGGTGACATACAAACAGCACGTATGGAGGGATGTGTGTACATAAAGTGGTGAACCACCTGTATAGATGTATGTGTGCAGGGGGTGGCTCACAGTTGTGTCACACACCATCCTATCATGCCATGTGCAAACAGTACGCTATGTCGCTGTTACTTGACGGTGCTGACATAATGCATACACAGTGGTCAGGTGTTACCAACTATATGTCACATGGCACCTGTAACACCTACAACCTCCCGTGTGCATATAGCAGCACATTTGCCAGATATAACATTGGTACACATAATGCAATCAATACCGCTGCATGTCTATCAAACGTGTCATCATATGGCAGGTGTATCATTCCCAGCACTGCCATGTGTGTCCAAATGTGTGACCAGAGATGCCACATATCGCGGGGAATATGTCCCAGTTGTTACACATCCCTGTACACCGTTGTAGAGATCTGTACATACGTCAGTGTGGGAAGCATGACGTCGGCCGGTGTGGTGCATCACACATGTCGGCTGTCCGTATACACATGTGTGGTCACCACAGTGTGTGTGTGTCTGTATGTATGTCTGGTGCTTGGTGTGAGGGTGTATGCTAATATACAGTGAGAAATGATCACTAACCCCACGTGGTGACTAACCCATAATGGTGATGCAGTGCACTACCCTGTTGATGCCATAGGTCCCAGCCATACTGGCTACCTGTGCATGTTCCTTTTCTGTGACACGTTGTGTGGGTGCATAGTACTGTGAGGGTGATGACCACATAGGCAAGGGTCCCCACCTGAACACTATGGGGTGTGCGTTATAGTGGTGTACACCCCGTGAATGTAGCCATGTTCCCGTACTGTTACAGGGTCCTACTGCTGCACAGTGTGGCCTCCAGCTACCAAGTGACACCTCATATCATCATTGGCCAGACCGCTGTGTACAACCCCTGCACCATGTCACCATACCTGTAATGTGTCCTGCTATGTATGTCACGTCTCTGTCCAGTGAAGCCTGTGGCATTGACCACATGCGTCAGGTGCAGTATATGTGCGGACATCTGTGTCATGTTGGCGTTTCCAACAGTCAGGTTGAGGGTACATGTAGCTTGCTGATATTGCCAGACGTGCCTGTGAGTAATCCACAGTTACACGTGGGGGACTGCAAACACTGCTACCTGTAGGCACATGCAAGTACACCATAGGAGGGAACCGGGTATCACAACCAACATGGTGCTACAGATGTAACCGAGACACATACCGTGAACACATCATAATGCATGCTGCACCTGCACTACATGGTATGACCGGTGCATGTCGACAGTACACAACCTATGTCACATGCACATCTCTCAGTATTCACACACAACCACTGCAACATACACATCCCTCACTATGCATACACAGGTAATATTACATACACCTCTCACTATTCTGTTCACCCTGTGCATCAGAATATTTGTGCATAACCCTGCACTGATGGTGTGGATGACAGGGATGCGGCACAGACTTCATCATATGCACAGGGTGATATATTTGCCAGGGGCATAGGCTGCACCAATGGATAACATCATGTGTGTGTGTAAGGGCCAGTGAGTTGATTGGACATGTCTGTTCAGAATGCATGTGGATGTTGTGGAGCCCTACAGTTGTGTTTGCTGTGTGCGTGTATGTGTGTACACAGTTCTGCCATTTGTGAGGCCTACACGGGGTATAATTGACAGCCCCAGATTGTACAGACCAGGTTGTACAGCTCACTGTGTCCGTCCACGGCCACGTGACCTGTGCCTGCCTGAGGTTGCACGGGCACTACCAGGTGGAGGTACAGAGTGGCTACTGTCTGACGACACATGTCCGCTGGAACTGTGTCCCCGCTGAGAACATCCAGGGCCACGTTCACATGGCCTGCTGTGTCCTGGTGTTGACAGCGCAGCACCAGCTGCACTGCTACTGCTACCGGCACTATGGAAGCGGGCATGTGAGGTGGCACGCTCACATCGACCTACACTAGGTGGTGTTGCTGGCCTACGTCCACATGGCATACGCCTCACTCCTACCAGATGTTCCAGCACAGACAGCTCCCACTCACGGATTGCCATGCCTCGGTCAAGGATTCCGACCATTTCACCCAATCGCCTATCCAGAACATCAGCAATCTGCTGTCGAGCATTTGCCAATGCCTGGATGTTGTCATTTAGGGTATGGATAGCAGCCCTCTGCAGCCTCTGCCCTTCTCTGTTCTGCCGTTCAGCACGTGCCTGTGTCGCCATTACAGTCTGGAACATACGTCTGGTGATACCAGCTGCTGAGCTCTGTCCTGCAGGTGCATGTCTGCCAGAGGTCCTCCTACGAGCAGCACCGGCCACATGCCTGTGTGGCACATCTGCAGTCATTACACTGACACCATGGTGTGTAGACACACCTTCTGTAGCCACCACACGTTCCTGTTCCATGCTAACAGACGCTGACTGTCCTTCCTCTATGGCCACTGGTGATGCGGTATGTGTTGGAGCAGAACTGTGTACGGGGAAGAGGGGGACATAGCTGGGATAGTAACCATTGGCACAGATTCAGCCCCTGACAACCCAGCCTGTACCTCATGCATATGTTCATCACCGCTAGTATCTGTGGGGACACTAACATCAGATGGACCGCAGGAGGGTAACGCACCTACATCACCTGTGAATGCAAAGAAATACTGCAAAGTACAATAGACACAGACACACACACACAGACCCACACACACACACACACACAGACACACACACACACACACACACACACACACACACAGACACACACACACACACACACACACACACACACACACACACACACACACAGACACACACACACACACACACACAGACACACACACACAGACACACACACACACAAACACAGACACACACAAACACAGACAGACACACACAGACACACCATGCATGTGATTTGTCAGATGGCATGCAGCATGCCTGTGATACAGCAGAGGGCATGCAGCTCAGACATTAATAGTGTTAGTAAGCATACCTCCCTGGGGTGCACACTACAGCAAGCAGGTGTCATATCAGCAGCCATGCAGTCAACACAATCATGGTAGTATGCATGCATCCCCATGATACACCATGTGGCCCAGAACAGGATAACAGTACACATGGCTGACATGACCTTGACATGTAATCTGCTGACATGTGCATTAACATGCATACATGCCTGACACAATGGTGTCCTGACACATGTACAGCATCATAATGGGCTTCACATTGCAGTGTTGTGTGTATGCCCTACAGATAGAATGCATGTTTAGCAAATGTGCATGAGCATGGGAGGGTAGTGTGAGCCATCTACATTGCTATACAGTGTGAAGTACAGACACTGTGCCATTGCATGGCATCATGAGGCATCTATGTTGTTGTAGAATGCATAATATGTACACATTACATAGCCATAACTGCAACACAGTCGTGATGTTCAACAGATCGTATATGGTAGACTTCAGTGACACCTCCAGTAGCTGTGCACATTTGGATGTCCAGTGTACCACATCAACTATATAATCGGTCAACTAAGGCTATAATTGGACCATGTGTGGACAATGTGCAACAGGGTGTATACACATCCCATGTACTGTGTGGCTACATGTCTCTGGCCATCCCCCATGGCCATGTGTGCACATGTGTTGGCCAAATGTGTGTGATGGCCATCTATCTCACATGTCTGTGTTGTCCCATATGACATACACCCATAGATGTCAGATATGTCACAATCCACAGGCCTATGCAGACAACGGGTTGTATGTTTGGTATGTGGGGTATAGGTCATGCGATAGTGTGACAATATTGCAGACAGAACACTACGTGTCTGGGACATGTCAGGTGGCACATCACAATGTGTGCACCCAATGCAGGGGCATATGACACAATGGTGACACCTGTGGGCTGCCCATATCACAGCTCACTATGTGATACTGTGCGCGTACCACACATGTTGTTCCAATGCATACTACATATGCCTCCATTGTAGAACACCTCCACCGTTGTATGCACAGCTGACCACACATGTCACAATGACAAGTACTGTGGTTTCAAGTCTGTGCATCATTTCATTTGTATATATTGCACATGGGTGGCCTGTGTGAATGATGGGTGATGCGACCTGCATATCGTGACTGGAACAAACATCAGGTGTACAAGTGTTAACTGGCCACATGGCAAATAGATCTACACTGTAACATGCCTGATACTGATGACAGTCTCACCTGCAACGGACTCATGTCTGTGCGGCATGCCAGAGGTACCTGTATAGGGGTGACACAGCAGTATGAACATTATCAATGACTGTATGACAGCCACAGGTTGCACTGTGCATGTGAACACATTCACCTGTGTAGTAGCATATAGTATGCACATGTGTGCATACACAGCGTAGCATACTGTAGTATGCAGCATGTGTGTCCACATACCTTGCATATGTTGTTACTTTACATAATGTACAGTGACACATGCAACTAAATGGGATATAATAGCCATATGTGCAGTACTGACTTACCAGGCAACTCCAGGCTCATTGGTTGGGAGACACCCACCTCCACGATGGCAGCTAGTGTTTGGGAATGCTGTTTCCTGGGTGTCCCCAGACTGGCCAGTAGCTCCTCGGTGTGTGTGAGTAGGGGCTGGGTTGGTGGCCCACCACCTGTTCCACCTTGTTTCCTGGCGATTGCAGTGGCATGCTGTTTTGCATGTCGTATCAAGTCCGTGCAGTGTCTGTGCACCTGCTGGTAGGTGCGGTTATGGCCACCCACATCGTTCACCCTCCTGCGTAGATCCTGCCACAGGTCATCCCGCTGCTGGGCATGCTGTGGCACATGGCTGAACAACAAGTCATAGTTATCATGGAGCTGTGGGATGAGGACATCATCCTCCTGGTGGCTGTATGCTGGGAGGCGTGTACTGGGCATTATCTGTAAGACATAATGATGGTGACAGGTCACAGTTTCAGAGATGTACAGAGATACTGCTGCACATACATTTCTATGACATCTACTACATCTGCACAGTTATCTTTGCAAAGCATCATGACACTGACATGACTGACGTGTTTGTGTCACACACATGTCACACCCATTATGCATTGGATATCATCACCATATATGTGTGTCACCTCATTACAGTGTTCATACTCCATGTAAATGCTGTCTTGCTGTGGGTATGTCTATTTGCCTGCACTTGTGTTCTTACCTATCTGCACATGCCTGGATGTGTCCACGGTAATGCTGTTGACCTGGATGCTGTGTATATGTCACATATCAACACAGACACAGCCGTAATGGACTTGAGCAGTGACAATGCACACATACGCATGGACACCTGTACATGCATGTGTTTTGCCATATACATCTACACAGCACTGTACAACTGTTCAACATCCTGCCAAGGATCGCCTGTATTGCACATGTGATAGACATGGGACAATGGCTAGTCAGACGACATTCGCAGGGATGGTTATCAACCATAGCATGTGCGGGCACGGTTTCCAAGCTGTAACAGAGAGCCATTATGCCACCGCAAGGTGCATCAATGCCACATTACTGATCCAGTCAGTTGATAGTACATCTACCATGCGGCCATCACACCATGTATGACTGGGATGACATGTGCAGCTTTGATGGACAGGGTTGCATGGTATGGTGGGAGTCTGTCACATATATGGCACAGGGATCTGTCCAGCCTGTGGCGATCCTAGTATTAGGATGGTGGCTGTCCATAACATATGTCTTATAGATCAGGATATGGACATGTAGCATGTCCATCATCATAGTGTAGCAAATGTCTTTCTGCAAGGTAGACAGCATGCTGCATAGTGGAGGTGAGGATTGTGAAGGCTGGTATCGCACATCCATGCATAGCCATTACCCCTTAAAGGTGGTATGTGATCCAATATTGGTCACCACAGTGCTGTATATGCCTGTCCAGTGATCTCCGTGCTCATGGATGGCACCCTGACATGACATGGGTACCTCATATGACTACCTATGGGGCCTGGAGACGTCACCAAGTTGGGGGGTGCACTGCACAGCACCATCCCTTACACAGTGTCCATAATGTTGACCACAGCCTAGGTAGTAGTTTATGGGTACAGGGATGTTCACCTAGCGGTGACAATGCTGGTATCTTCCATCAGACTGTGCACATATGTCACAACACTGACACAGCTATACTGATAGATCATGGCCATTCACAGCCGTACATACACAGATGCCTAACATTTGTCTGTGTGGTATGGGCTACAATGAGGGTGGGGTACAACACATTAACCCTGTTTTACTGTAGCTGGCACTGGTGTGATGTGTACATGTCACTCTTGCACCTTTTGTAGTTGTGTGTCTGTCAACAGGCCACTGGTGGAACACCCCTGTGACATACAAAGGTATTTGTAATCAAACATCCATGCTGTCTTGTACATCTGTACTGCTAACATCTACAGTGATAATGGTTCATGGACATGCACACCATACTCAGCAGGGTTATAGTGCGGTGCCACCCAAAATGACTGTCATCACCACTTGTGGGTTGATATTATCCAACACCCTATCTGTATTGTATGGTCATGCTAGGCACTTGTTCAGAACTTGTGAGCATGTCATGAGCAACTGATTACTATAGCGCCCATTCCACACCATTTCCCACAGGTACACTGGCTGTCCTACACTTCCCAGCTTGCTTATGGTACAACAGCTGTTGTACACACGTAACGCACATATCCTGTGGGACATGGTTGTATATACAGGCATGTCCAACTGTCACGTACCAGTGCTGCTGCCTGTCTATATGAGGGATATGTCGTACATGTGGCAATAGAGCAATTGTCTCATGTACACATTCAATGCTCACCTCCCAACATACGACACTACAGCCTGTGGGGGATGCACTTCTGCAGCTGTGCTGGGGGCATAGCTCTCAAGTGTACCTCATTACGAGGAATGTACCTCATTTGGGGTCTTAAAAGGTGCATGTTCCTCAAGGTTCCACATTGAAAGGGTCTGTCACACATTCATTGTTTGAAATTATTTACCTGCTAGCCATGGCTAAATAGATGGGAATCATATTAATTCATTAGAATATCTTTTTTATACGTAAAACCAGCCTATTTTAGCCATCATATGCCCTTCCTAGTTGAAGCTGTTAGTAAGCCAGTTGTAAGTGTTCCACGTTTTGCCCATTTGTCACACATTATGAGGGCTAATGTTCCTCATTTTGGGGACAGGAGGTTGACAGCTATGGCTGGGGGTAATGCTGTCACCAACCCTGACTGCACCTGACAGTCATTTGGGGATGTGTAACATTCGCAACACACCCCACCCATCACATAGTCTCACATGATCTACACCACTGGCCACACCTACGAGGACAACTTGTGCAGTACGTCTCCATACTCAGTGTAGGCACCAGAGGTAGCCCCTGTCATGGAAGACAACATCACCAACTTATAGCCCACAGACTCATGTGTGCCCATCACATACAGCCAATAGGGAGTTATAACATTCACAACACACCAGTCATAGGTGACTCTGTAGGGAGTCACACTGCAGTTCCACACAGCAGGCTACACAAGGCAATAGTCACTTACATCTTGCTGTCGGGTAACTGCTTCTGCAACATAACCTATGCACCCATGCCACACCTCACAAGGTACGATGTGGCTGTCATTCTCCATGTTAGTGTGACTGCCCTGTGATGCCACTTTACAGACTATGTGTGCAGGGACATGCAATAGCTCACCAGTCTTATAGCCCTGAGGGTGTGGGCCAAGCCCTGGGGAGCATTTTGCATTAGTCCGGACACGATACCACTGTACAACGACCGACTGTATCACTTCAACAGTTGCCTATGCTCCTATTGTCATTCCACAGGCATCTGGTATCTGTCCACTTTGACTGACCTGGTCAAACACAATGCTGTGGCACAGATGACTTGCACCTGTCAGCCCTGGGAGTACAGCTCACATGTAAGGCTCTTGCTGCTTCTATACTGCCTGTCTTGCACAGTTTCCAATAACTGTCACCGGCAGAACGGGAACTGGCAAGCACGACATGGGGTCATGTGACACAATGCTTGCATCTTCCTCTGTGACGCACGCAGGCAAGGCACACCTTATAATGCACCACTCAAACATCTCTGCAGTGACTGGGACCTGCCTCTAGGCTCTGCAGAGCACACCTGCAATGACAGGTTATAGACAGACCATACCTTTCAGGCACATACCTGGACCGGCGCACCCACAGCTGAGGGGTTCCCATATCCCACTATGTTGTGCACACATCCTGGCTAGTTACTTAGCACAATGCATCAGAGGTGCTCCACATGCAACTAACTGTGCCCGGGACTGCTATACACATTGTAACAAGCTACAGAGTCAACATCATACCCCACGGTTAACATACCTTATTTGTTGGTATATTGGACAGTGGGCCTCAGACAGCAACTACTGATGTGTGACTGACACTACCCCACACTTAACTGGGATACCCACTCATGTACCGACACATCCATGAGTCATAACCTCCGCTCTGCTGGATCAACCCATACACACCACCTCCAAGACCTACATTAACCTTGACATGAACACTACCACCATGTGACTGGTGTTACACACCTGGGGTTATCCCCTCATTGGTGGATTCTGAACATATGCTAATCAACCTTGTTAGCCACATCCCAGCACCACACCCATCACAGCATACACAGTACATGAGTACTACAACACCTACTACAGACGTCTGCTGACAGAGGTTGTTAACGTCATGACACCCGTGCAGATGGACAATGCACATACAAGAGCTGACACATACCCCAGTACACTTCATTAGCATGTACACAACTGCATGGATCATGCTATTCCACACAGAGCCATGATGGTACACACCAGATAACAGATGCCACTCTGGTGGTCATGTTCCATGGACATACGATGTACAACAACAGGTGTAGGCTGTTGCACAGCGGTGTACATTCCCATGGGTGGGGTGGCTAACTGGTCAGCCGTGGTAGGGCCACAGGGTCCCTCATCACATACTCCAAGACTAGCTACGTAAACATGACTGCGACACATTCCGGGGTGTACCACCAGGCATTATGGTGGTATGTCAGTAGTCGATGGCAACACCCACATCTGCTGTCACATACAACAGTCACTCAGGAACATTACAGACCCAGGTGATGTTGGCAACATGCTGGAGGATGGATTCAATGCTAACATTACACCCTCTCACTCACTACAGGGCCACAATCCATACAGGGACATTGTGGTGTCCCTGTGGTCACACCTACACAGTACTGACCTGCACTCTATATGTCCTGGGACACTGGCCCCATGTCACCTTCCAACGTCCCAGGCTGTGATGTCCACCAACCTCTGAATGACATGTCTCTCCACTAGGCCACCATATTCAGTAATAGCTTTGTTTCAGACATTGTAGCCCCTGAATGGCACACAGCAGCATTTATAACACTACACACAGGTGGCACCACAATGCATGTGTGGGACTATAGTCCTACACACCTGACTGGACTGTTCTGCATGGTTATGGGGCACATCATCATGGACGTCATTCACAGAGACATTGTTGGGCTCAAGTCCTTTGCTGCCACCCAGGTTGGGCTTGTTAGGGCCAGAGCATGGCCCCTACACATGGTGGACTCCTTTCATACAGTTACCAGGGCAGTTGCTGATGGTACGGGAGTCCACACATCCTGCATTGTCCTCTCATTGCCTTTCAGCACCATTCTCCATTCTGGTATTGACAACATACACATCCACCTGCACATCGTACCCTATGTCTCAGGATGTTATGCAATGTGGCTCATGGACAGGGCACACACAGTGAGGCCAGCATACCATAGTACCTACTACATGTCAGGTACATTTGGCATACCACAGTCCTCAGTCATAGGGCCCCTCATGTTCAGTATATGCTTCCCTGCAGTACAGGCTAGCACAGGGGACTTTCCCTGCCTAACTTTCAAACCCCTGCATACAAAGCGCCATGATTGCTCCACCAGCTGATACTGATTCCATCCATACAGGTGTCGCTGTGACAGATACATGATATGACTATCATGGCATCAAGCTGCATGACACAAGGTGCATGAACATCACCTTTGCATTACACCATTCACCCACTGACTATCACATGGGTGCTAGTCCCCTACATACATATCACATTGTACATGTTTGCAGTACACACATATGTCGCACCCACTCCTGTGGTTACCGTATTGCCACTGTGGCGTGGATATCCTTCTACGTGGCCACACCTATCTGTACTGGGTGTGTAGCTGGTACATAGGCACCCATTGTACCTCTGAACTCTAGACATCTACACACATTCAAAGGTACACCTCCCCATTTAGGGTGTACCTTACACAACAGCTACAGCTTTACATACCACAACATTAACACGCCATGACATTTACTGAGCTCCGACAGTTTAAGTATGCGGCTGCACTACGGACACCACATCTGTACACATTTGCATACTACATACTCAGGGGTGACCTCTGCTGATCAGACAGGGCCCATGTCCACAACATTATTAATGGATATACTCCTCATACGCGACATAAGCAAAAGCCACTGTGAACAACATGCTCATGGATATGTGCACACACGCCACAATGAGTGGGATGTGCTTGAGGGTTACATTCCCAAACCAGACACTCACCATGCTTTGGAACATAAGTCCTATGTACATCACGCAGGGACACTCAGTAGCACTGTTCATGTGATACCTCCCTTGGTGGTTGGGAGACACATGTAGGCCTGGGATCACTGCAGTGGCTGTACTGTGCAGAGGTGCAGGTGACACATGGCTCTGCTGTTCACAGGACACTACCCTAGAGAGGTCCCACTAGTGTGAACACTGTAGTTGTGCTTACACATGGACTTGCCAGACTGCATAGTACCCCACTATCACCTGTGAAGCTATTACATGTCCTTTGTGCATGGTTACTTGGTAGCCCTTCCATTTACATTAGCTATCATGCTATTACAATGTCCCATGCCTACAAGCCATATGTATCCAGTTATTGTACATGCCAATAGACGATACCTGTGGTATGCATGATATGCCTGTTATGCTCTGTAAAATATCTGTCATATCTACCTACAATACTATACATTACACATATTTCACATAGTATCCCATAATGCAAAGCATACTTGCACAGTGGGACCACCTTAGATATGTCATTAACGTTATATGCCAATACACATGCGTGCTGTGACAGTATATCAACATATACTATCCCCTGCTATGGCACGTCCTTGTTGGACATACCCTACCACTGACGGCGGGTTGTATGGAATTGTTCTGTTTAACGCCCTCATGTAGCATCCCTTGTGGTGTCTGTGCTGTGTACCTTGTGTCCCACTGCTGGATGCACAGTTTCTACAAGCGTTAGTATGCTCAGCAAGACATCACTACATAAATACCTTTCCCCACTTTATGCATTGCGGACACGTATAATTAATGCAAACCAGGCTATACATACAGTAAAACTAATTAATACAGATCATGCTATACATAACCTTACATATCGGGTGTTCTACATACCTTGTTATCATTACAGCGTTTCGTTTCTATCTCTCTCACAGTGTTTCAACTGGTATTCAGTATGAGCATACGGTTTGAATGTCTGGCAAGTCATCCTTATATACGTCGATACCTGTAACATGTGGATTCATCCCGCCAATTGGTGTTCCTGAGTGACTAATTACTTGCATATCAGCTGTGCAGCTACTCCATTCGCCAATTACGCGGCAACAGTGGGGTATAATTGAATTCTCCACTTGGGCGTTGCCTATTTGCCCTACCTTCGAGGAGACGGTCTGTATTGTGTTTTGTTATGTGTAATTGCAACTGCTATGCATGGAGACAAGTATACTTTGGATTCATGTCCCCCATGGATTGTGTGTGACAGGTAGAGTATTTGGTTCAACATGTGGGTGTACCTGTCATCCCAACATCTGATAATGGAGTATTGCAAACAAAACCTGTAACATGGCTGTTTGTTCCATTATACAACGCCTGCAATTTTGCATGACGCCTTTAATTGTCTCTCTCACACGGTATGTTGAGGGTTCTGCAGATGTAATTGACTGACTGGATGTTTGTGCTGCTATTACAGTCTGTATTGCTTTAGTTTCTAGTGTGGGGGATGTCGGTGGGTGTACATAGCATATACAGGTTTGTGGGCCTTGCATTTCTACATATTCCATATAGGTTCATAGGTTCATACTAGGCTATCTGCCCAAGGGCATTTGTAAGCCTAGCCAGAATGTGTTTGGCTTTCGCCACCCATTTTAAATTTATTTTGCTATGCCCTTTTTCGAGGTTAGTATACTGTGCCTCTGTCTAACAGTGACACAGAAGTGATACCTGGGGTAAACCTATGATCTCCCATTCACTCATCAAGATTCCTCTTGAAGAGAGTCAATGAGGGACTCTGCCTAACCTGGGCTGGGATTTTATTCCAGAGTGAAGGGAGCCTCTGGGTTATGAATCTGTCCCTCCAGCATGTCCCATTTATTTCAGTGCTGAGGTTCAAGTCTCTCGAGCGCGTAGCTCAATGGGAGTTGGATTTTCTGAGGTGCAGCATGTCCATTAATTCCGGGTTGGACATGGCTTTATACGTCAGGCACAGATCGCCTCTGAACAGGCGGTATGCCACTGAGTAGAGCTGGAGTTTCTTTAACCAGGCAGCATATGGCATCTGTTTGAGCCCTTTGATCCTCTTGGTGAGGTACTTTTAGGGTCTTTCCAGTTGCTGCAGGTGTCTGGTAAGGTACATCCCAAAAGGGGCATTGTACTCAATTATGGGCCTGATGAGGGATGAGTAAAGAGGCACGATGACCTCCCCTGATCTAGATGTGAATCCCTTCATGGTTAGGTGGGCTATATAAAATGTTTTTCTAACCACTTTGGCCACGTGGTTGTCAAATGAGAGATTGCTATCAACTTGGGTCCCCAGGTCCCTAATTACTTCTTCTGTACTTAATGGATTACCACCTATGTGGTAATTTGTGGGCACTTTGTTTTTGCCAAAGGGGATGACTATACACTTTTTGGCATTTAGCTTGAGGCCATGGCTGTTGTCTGTTTCTATGAGACCCTTTTGGAGGATGCTTGTGTCGGCTGGAGAGTCGATTATGGCACCCAGTTTGCAGTCATCTGCGAACTTGGTCAGCCACAGTCCTTCCCTGTTGGCCTGTACCTCCGAGAAATATATACCGAATAAGAGAGGTCCCAGGACTGAGCCTTGTGGGACACCACTTGTAACTGGTTTGGAGTCTGACATGGCTCCAGCAATTCTAACCATGTGGGTTCTGTCCTTGAGCCAGTTTGCAATCCATCTAGTGACATAGGGGTTTATATTTAAGCTGGTGAGCTTATCTATAATGCCCGAGTGGGGTATTGTATCGAAGGCTTTTGCAAGGTCCAGGTAGGCTGTGTGGACCACCTTCCCCTCGTCAATGGCCTTGGTGACTGTTTCAAAGAAATCAACCTGGTTTAAGAGGCTGGATCTGCCCTTAACAAAGCCGAACTGGGTAGGATCCAGTGTCTGTAGGTCCCCAATATCTTTATTTATGAGGTCCATGATGATCCTTTCCATAGCTTTGCAGACCAAGCTAGTCAGGCTTATGGGGCGATAGTTTCCAGGATCCATTGAGGCACCACCTTTATGGAGAGGGACCACTGTTGCTGTACGCCACTCTTTGGGTACATATCCTGTAGTAAGGCTGAGACTGAACAGTAGTTTTATGTTTGGGTTTAGCTCTTCTTAGAGTTCATGTAGGACGCAGCCCGGGACACCGTCTGGTCCCATTGATGCTGTGTTTTTTGCTTTGGAGAGGACGGCTCTTACCTGAGCATCTGAGATGTCAGGGGGGCAGCACTCTGCTGGGATAGATATTTGCCCTTTTGTTGGGGAGGGGGTGGGAGAAGTTTGCGCTGAACCTGTCAGCTAGGATGTTGGCAATGTCTGTGGGTTCAGTGTATTTTTTGTCATTTTGGACTAATTCTGAGCATATCTGGGAATTACCACCCAGGTCCCTAACATAACTAAAGAAAGCCTTGTGATTATCCTTAGTGTCCTGTGCAATTTTTCTCTCGAAGCTGGCCTTAGACAATTTTATGAGTGCCCGTAGTTTTTTGCTAATACTGATCAGTGATGCCTTCCCTTTTTGGGATTTTGCTCTATCATTTAATAGTTTCCTCCTTCTATTGTATAGTTTGTTTATGGCTGGGGTCCACCAGACAGGACGTCTGCCTTTGGAGGATTGGGTCTTGGTTTTATTTGGGATGGGCTCCGTCCCTAATTAGAGAGCTAACAGTTAGTAGACTTATGTTACGGGATTGTACGTTGGGCCGTTGTTAATTGGTTTCTATATCGTCTGCAGGTGACCTTGCTACTTGTATACCTCCGGAATTGCAGCGATATATCAAGGGATATGTGTAAGTGACAGCTATCCCTTGTATTTCTGTCCCAGATATTTGCAGTCATTGCGGTTGTGTTGGTAAAAGAGCATGTTTGCCATGGGTTGCCACCTTTTCATATGGTCATTGTTGGACACTTGCGGGACACACAGCGGTGTTTACAGGCCAACACATAGCCACGGTCAGTACACAGGTTAGCACATACTTTTATCCTCAATACATACCTATTGTTGTGGGACTTTGGCTACTTATCATATTGCATGTAACATTTACGTTTCTTACATACAGGCATAACTATTAAATATGACTATTACATTATATATGGGACATATTAATGTCCTACCATCTCGGACATTTGCCCTTTGTACTGTTTTATGTCAGGACACACCTGCCCAGGGTGGGGCTGTCCCTCCTACTGTGGGACAGGTAGTAACCATATGCCTACGGCTAGCTATACCCACACCTACCGTACTGATCTGCCTCTGACTTGGTACTAACAAACACATGTTGCAGACACACACACACATTACAGTCACACGGAGACACAGACGGCACCCTCAACGCACACTTACACAGACTACGGCACTCACAAACACAGTTGAACACAATACCTACGTGGACCGCAACACCGGCAGCAGTGACTAAATGTCCCTTCATATCATCATACTATTACTCGCGGCTGTACTGTTCCGGTACTGTGTTCTATCGGTCTTTCAGCCTCGTGGTTACGCATGTCGGTATGTTACACATTCCATAGTTGGCGGTATCCTATTTATTTGTTCATCCAAGGTGTTATGAATGTCGTTGAACTATCTATTATATTTGCAGATATCGCTGAATCCATCTATATCAACATATATCACTCTATTGCCCTTTCTATCTGTATTATATATATGCATATGTGTACATATATATATATCTATATATATATATATATATATATATATATATATATATATATATATATATATATATATATATATATATATATATGTATAGATAGATATATATATCTGGCGGGGAACGTGACAGGCACACAGCACCACCATATGCTGTAAGGCTCATGTGCTGTTCAGGTGTTGGCATTCCGTGTTCCACTAGCTGTTGTGTTTACAATGTTTGAATGCTGCCTATGTAGGAGTCACACATTGGGCCACCTATACATTACAATTTACAGGTGGTCATGTTTGTGTGCCATCCATTTTACTGTGTGTGCAGGTGGAGAGGTGTCAGTCCGTAGGGGCCTACACTGTCAGAGTATGTGCTATATGTTCTCTCTTTGCCAAGGCGTAGGGATATTGGGCACGCCTCCGTCTGCCTACTGGGGCTGGCACAGTGTGTTCATGGCCTGAATCCCTCTGTGCCTGTAATGGCCTTGGCCATTGCGGTGGGCTATGAGGGCCTTCACCATTTTGTCCCTGCTGCAGCTGCTTTCGCAGGATCGTATTATGTAGCATGGCACATACTATGACGATGTGGGCACACATGCCTGGAGAGTACTGCAAGGCTCCACCAGATGTATCCAAGCACCAGAACCATGATTTCAGCATCCCGAACACACGCTCTATGATGATTCTGGTTTGTGCATGTGCCTCATTATGGCGTTCTTGCATGGGTGTGTGTGCATTTCTGATGGGAGTCATCATCCACGGCTCCAGTGCATAGCCAGCATCCCCCACAAGATGGCCATGTGGGATGTCCCCCCTGACAGATACCTGATACAGCTGTGAGGCATGCCAGATATGGGAGTCATGGTAGCTTCCAGGGCTGCCTGCACACACATCTATGATAATGCCCTGGGCATTGCACACGACCTGGCAGTTGATGGAGTGGAATCCCTTGTGGTTTATGTAGCGCCTACCATGCTCACCGGGTGGTGACTTGATTTGTATGTGCGTGCAGTCTATCGCACCCAGTACCTCCGGGTAGTGTGCCACACGGTGGAAGTGGCGCATATTGCTGGCCAACTCCTCCTGAGTTCGGGGGAAGTATATCTGCTCATTGGCATGTGGTAACATGGCATCCAGGAACTGGTGTAGTACCCTGGATGCTGATGCCTGTGAGATACCCATTATATCTCCAGTTGGCCTTTGAAAGGTACCTGTGGCCAGTATTCGTAGGCTTACACATACCTTCATGTCCACTGGGATGAGTTTCCCTCTGTTGTTTCTGGTTCTCAGGCGTGGCCGGCACAGCTCCACTATTTGCTGTAAGATGTCCCTGTCCACCCTGTAACGCTCTACTATCTCCAGGTCATGTAGCCCCTGGTAGGTTACCCTTGGTCTGAGCACTCTCCTTCTCCTCCGAGGCCTGCGGTGGTTGTCGGCATCATCCTCCACAACACCGTCAGTCTCTAACACATGCTGATGAATCACAGCTATGGCAGCTCCCAACATGTACATTTTAAAAGTTCCTCATGTGTTTACACCTATGGTGCAGTGTTTGGGAATACACAGGTGTGTGTAGGGTGCTTTCACACTTTATACTATTGTGCTGTGAACACCGATGATGTCATAGGGTGTGTATGTACGATCGTAGCTACAGGGTATCTTATGTGTTTTACTGCCGGAACTACTATTGTGGTGCCTTTGGTGTTGAATTACATTTGGCTGCCATGGATTACCTCTTTACCTTCCCTTTACATTTCTGCACGTTGCATCTACCATTTTCTGGCGTGCATCCTGCAGCCTACTTTCATTTGTACTTTCCTGGACCTGGCGTATCTTGCGTTATGTGTGCTACTGCCGGTCTGCTGTCGGTTTGCTTTGCTCTGCTGTGTCAGGTCTCCTATCTTTGCAATCCAATACCTCCCCTCCTTTCTTTGCATTCCAGTGCCTCCCCTATCCTGTTTTGCAGGTTTCTGCAAGCAGACTTGTCAGCTGCCGTCGATTGGCCATCGTGGGTTGATTGGTGTTGATTGCTCATTAGTACTCCAATTACCCTACTTCAGCATTTCCTTCTTTTCTTCCCCTGACCTTCCTGTTTGTGCTATTGTTCGCGGCGCGTGCGTCCGATTACTGGGTTTCGGGCACGTTTTCATCCCTGTACACATGTGCTTTTGGGCACCATGTGTGCTCTCAGCTAAACAATTCTATACCTTCCTCCCCACCCCTGTCCTGCAGCTTTGCTTAGCAATGGACAGGCCAGATTTGCATTGCTCCAATATGCTTACTGCTATGGTGGCACACCCCTCTGCTGATGTCATGTATCTCCTCTGAGCCACTCCTCGGTGTTATACCGCTGCGCCGTATGGTACAACCTTCATCCGGCGGGACATTTGCGATTCAGTATTATCTGCCTCATTTGCATGGCATTGACTACTAATTCATAGTTACCGTGCCGAACACTATCGCAGGCCCTTAGCAACCCTTGCACCTTGGTTGTGGTGTTCCATGCCTACCATTGTGTATTATGCTGTAAACCTGATTTCTATTACGTTGTGATTTTATGACATTTTTATATTATTTCTTTATGTTACAGCTTCCGCACACATGCCCTGCGGTTGTGCTGTGCATTACTGTGGACATGACATTAAATGTTGTTATTTACGTGTTGTGCATCTTTTCTTATGCCATTGGCTGTGTATTTCGCCATTGGCATATGTTAACGTTGTGTTACCTGAGTCTGGCCCGCTTCCATAGCTCCGATGTTCTGTTTGGAAAAATGTAAACTGTGTTTTTTGGTTTACATTTCCGTGGGCTTACGCTATGCCTGCACCACTTCATGAATCACTATATGCCTTCATTTGCATGGTGCGACACTGCGCATGGGGTGATTAGCATACCTAAGCCGGGGGCTGTGCAGTTCTGGCATACGCCGGTAGTGCACGTGGAACTGGATCGTACCTGAATTGCTCGACGGCCATATTTGGCATTATACCGCCTACGCTATGCCTGCGCCTGGCGCAAGCTTCATGAATCCCGGGGATTACCATTTTTTGTAGCTGATTCTTGGAATTTTTTAGACCAATTAAGGTCTTTTTCAATTTCTTTAGGTGATTTGTGCAATTATTTGATTTTATTAATGGTGGATGTTGTTTCTCTTTTCACCAGTATTCACAAGGAGGAGGGTGTTGACTACATTAGGTGGTTTATGGGCAAGTATGGTGCACCTAGTAACCATGATATTACAGTTTATACATGTTTATTGGACACTCTGTTGGAACATTCTTAGTTCATGTTTAATGGTTGTTTTTACAAACAATTGAAGGGAGCTGTGATGAGGGCCACAGTGGGGCCTACCTATGCAAACCTAGTTTTAGGTTGGTGGGATTTGGAAATATTGCCCACTATCCCATTTTATGGAAATATTGTTTTTTATAAGAGGTTTGCAGATGATTTGTTTTTTTATTGCTAGAAAAGAGAATTTTGATGTTCAACAGTTTGTAGAATTTTTAAGTCAAAGTACAACTTTTTTAAAGTTTGTTATAGGTGAACAGGGCTCCAAAAATGTCTTTTTTAGATGTGAGTATAGATTGAGACAATACTAATACTAAATTTTCAAGTGCTATTCATATGAAGAACACTTTTTGTAATAGTTATGTGCACTTCAAAAGTGCGTATCCCTATTTTATGAAGAAAAATGTTCCATGTGGACAATTTATTAGGGCTTCCCATATGATAGTGGATGACATTAATTTTCTCAATGAATTAGAATTTATAAAAGGTTTATTCATGGACAGGGGGTACCCTGAGGAATTGCTTAGTAAAGCAGCTTATATCATCTCCAGGAGACAGGTATATTTTCCCCCAATTTTAATTAATGCATTTTCCAACAAGGAATCCACTTCAGATGGAGTTGGAGGGTCAAAGAAGAGGGATGTCCCTAGGTATTGTTTGGATATGAGTGTAGATAATCAAGCCGTATGTAACATTCATTTTGAAAATTGGAAGATTATTTTTGGAAATAGTGATATTGCCAAGGCTGTTGGGGATAGTCCCTCTTTTGTTTATAGAAGAAATTCAAGTATTGAACAAATGCTTGAATCCAACAGACAGGTGCAAAAAGCCCCTATTGAAGAAGGAGGAGTGGGTATGTTTAAATGCAAGGGATGTAGATCTTGTAGATTTATTTATGAAGGCCCACACATTTTTAAACAAACTTAGAAAGGACCGTAATGGTTCCTGGTAGATGTGATTGTGGTACTTTGGGTATTGTATATATTGCCTTTTGCTCATCATGTACTGCTTTTTATATAGGAATGTCAACTAGGGCTTTAAGGAAGAGAATTCAAGAACATGAATATGCTATAAAAAAGAAAAATTCTAATAATGCTTTGTACAAGCATTCTAGTGAGTGTGTAAATTGGAAAAAAATTACTTTCTCCATTTTACAGGTTGTTCAAAAGGATTTAAGGGGAAGTAATTTCAGAAATTTGGTTGAACAGAGGGAGGCAGAATGGCAACTTAGCCTTGCCTCTTATGCTTCTCCTGGTCTTAATGATTTTGTTAATATAAAGTGTTTTTTGAAAAACAGGAAAACAGTTGTGAATTAAATTCTCAAAATATGCTGTTTCTTTAACAAAATGTTTTCTATGGAGCTTTGTGATGCTGAAAATAATTGTAATTTATTGGCAAACGAAATCAATTGGTCAAACTTTATTTAAAAGTGAGTGGTGGTTGTTTGGTATTCAGTTTCTGATGAAGTCTGTGTGATGAATAGCGAATATTAAAGTTTTACTATGCTAAAAACATTTGACTTGGTGTTCTCCTTGTGCTTTATTGGTGTTAGTTCTTTGGTACTCTTGACTTATTGTTAACACTGCTATCTATTCTGTAGCTACAATTTTTTTTCATCCTTAGGTTTGTCATTGCTTTGTTTGTTGTTTGGAGAGGTTATAGTTATGTTTTACATGAGTGTATTCTTATAGATCATTTAGTTAATTTTTTGATAATGGTGTTTGTTTTGCTGCCAACCACTGCTTCTTTTTCTGATACATATATTTGTCTGTGTTGTTTTTACTCCTATACAGGGATATGGCTCCCAAAAATTCTAGACCACGTTAACTTGCATTCTCAGTTGTTGAATATAACATAATTGTACAGGCCCTCCATCAACACAGATCTTGCCTCAAGCAGAAAGGCTTAGCTGACAAGCACCACTGTATCCATATCTGGCAGCAGGTGGTCAAAGATGTCAATGTTGTGGGTGGCCATGGCCATGATTATGGCACCATCAGACATCAGGCCAGTGGCATGATCCCCAAGGCCAATTAAAAGCCAATGATATAGCATGGGAACAGAGGGCTACTGGTGGTGGTCCTGCTACTTAACCCCCACTCATTGAGATGAAGGAATTCTTGTCCACCGTAAGGGATCTAGGCAGCTCATCAGGGCTTCCTAGTGCACTGTTGGACATAGGTGCAGAGGTAGAGGATGACCAAAGGGGGTCTACTGGTGAATTTCTATCAGTTATCTTTTATATACATAGACAGGGATAAAGGGGGGTAGGGGAAGGGGAGAGAGCTAGGAAACAGCTCTGAGTAAGATGTTGATTTGCATGTCTAATAGCAGAGGTTTGGTTTTAATGTGTCATCTTCATGTTAATGCTTATCTCTCTTTTCATCTCCATTTTGTCTGTGTTGGCACATCTGGTACTGAGGTTCCACTACCACCTGCATATGGTATGGCCATATTTATAATGATTTATGGAAGGTATCTTGAATAATACCATGATTCCTTTTTAACTTGCACTTGCATGCATTATTGCTTAACTCATGGGGTACATAGCATAAGTCAGACCATTTTTTTCTGTATTCCTCTATTTCATTTGTTTTATTACTCTAATCACATGTAAGCCTGACACTGGCACTGTGGAACTCCTATTGCCTCATGATGGAGTACTGGTAGCCTCTCATGATGATGGCAGTGATGAAGAGGCTCATTCCAGAGTTTAAGAGAGTGGTCTGGCACTGACCAGAGTTCAAACATACTCAGTATGCCTACACATACACATCACAAGGAGTCATCTCAGATAGGATAGGTGAAGGTGACATGGTTGTTCCAGGTAGCTGCAGAGGTAGCAGAGTTTCCCCTTAGCCATCAAGAGGGTGAAGTTCTACACAGGGGTGTCAACATAGGTGCTCAGAGGAAGCATGCTTTCTGCCATCCCCTTGAAGTTGGTGGGTCAGTAGGTGTTATGCAATGCTTGTGTAGGGCCATTACAAAGGCACATGCATTATCTACCAGGGCATTTGACTAGATAATCAGAGTACTGAATGTTGTGCATTCTGACATGTTAGACTGCCTGAATCATGTGAATGACTCCACTCCTTAGACCAGATGAATGACACACAGGATCATGCATTGTCTGTACTGGAATGTTTGCTGGGGGTGGGTCAGCATCCACATAGCAAGACAGCCACTACATTATCAGGTGTCAGCCAACATATCAGTGCCAGATCCTGCTCCCATAATGGCACTACTTACACCACTCCATCAGTGACTGAGGTGTTTAGTGCCAGATGTGGTGGGCCACATGGTCATGGTCATGAACATAGTCTTGGTGAGAGCTCATCCAGCAGACATCGTTCACATTCAGGTAGCACCCCGATTTCTAGCTAAGGTCATGGAACTTGCAGTGCAACTCATGACAGAGGTAGCTCTCATGGTCAGGAATAGTGACTCAATCTTCTGCCATGTATAACTCACACCTGTACAGCCTGCCAGGACACAGTGTTAGCAAAACTGCTTTGACTGTGTTCCTGCAGACCCACAAACATTAAAACTTGGCCATACCACCTCAGACATACAAGTATATAAACATTACTACTGAATAATTTAAATCTGCTTCTACTGGCCCTGACAAAGGATACTTGCTGATACCCTGATTTCTCACTCACACACTACTTTGATGACAGACTTGCCTCTGTATCATAAATCTAACCCTGTGCAAGTGATGATGACTTTGCTCTGTCCTTTGCACATTTCTTTGTGACTTAAGAGTAACCTATGTCTGATGCAGAGAGTAGATAGAAAATGATTGCTTATTCAGATGAGTGCTTTAATCAAATGTTATTATACTGTTTTTTTTTCTTTTTCCTGCTCAAGTTAAAATGATTATGTGCTTCTTGATCCTCATTGTATTTGTACTAGTATTCTGAGTAATGCAAACCTACAAGTTAGGTTCATAGGTTCAAAGATTAGTACTAGGCTAAGCCTAGTCAATTACCCCATATAAGAATTAAACCTTGCACCCTGTGTAAACACCTTAACCATTATACTAACCTCCCACCCTAGTTAGCATCTAGTGCTTGTTCATCATCTCCTGCAAATGATGCTAAGACTGTCCTTGTCACTGTTGGGGTGTCTACATTGGACAACTTTAATACACGGTTCACAGTATTAGGCAGATTCATGTTTATGTTGGATATATCAGTCTTGTGTAACTGTTGACATTCCTGTATAGGTGAGCCATGTTTTATCTTAACAATGTACAATATATGCATATAAGGGTAGTCATTTATACCTCTTGTTTACAGATTCATCACTTACCTTGGCTAATGTGCTGCTACAAGTTCTGTCTTATAGAGTTAACTTTGTCTGATACCCACAGGACAGAAGGCTTACATAGTAAACGTACATTACCTGTAAAGGTTGATAATTTTGCATGTCTCATAGTTAATGTTTATATGTGCTTAGCTTCTTTGATTTTCACTTAGGTAGTGAGTGTGTGTAATATCATCTTCCTCTTCCTCTTAGCCAGTGCATACCTATACCAGGCTGAATCATCCACACTGCTGGTTCTCCCTCATACTCCTCATCCGTGTTTGTTGGTCCTGATGACCATGACTGTTGTGCTGGAGCTATGGTCCTTGGACTTCTTGTCCTTGTTGCAGCAGTTTCCCGACAAATATATTGCAGCATCACACACACTGTGAGTATTTTGGTTGAGATGCCTTGGTCATACTGTGTGGTACCCCCAGATGTGTTTGGATATCAGAACCTTGATTTCAGCAATCCAAATACAAACTTGATAATATTCCTACTTTGAACATGTATCCTTGCTAAGTAGGGGTTCTATGAGTGTCTTATATGTTTCATTAGTTTAGGTCCCAAAGCATAAACTGCATCCTCCGACTAGATGCCTTTGTGGAAAGTAACCTCTAGCAAATGTTACATACAGGTCATAGGTACGCCATGTGTGTGAGTTATGAAAAGTACTAAGGTTACCTGCACAAACATTTCAGATGATTCCTTGGGCATTACAGACCACCTGTCAGCTGATAGAATGATACCCTTTCCTGTTGCTGCACCTCCCTCCTTTTCATCAAGTGGGTATTTTATTTCACTGTGCTTGCAGTTTGTGATCCCTAAATACTTGGGGAAGTGTGGTGTGCTATAAAAATATTGCATGGTACTAGTTCCCTCCTCTAGGGTACGTGGAGACTAGATTTGATCCTTTACATGTTGTAGCATTGCATTTACAGATTGATGTAATATTATTGAGGCTGAAGCCTGTGACATCTCTAATCTAGCCCATGTGGGTCTCTAAAAAGTGCCTGTAGCTATTATATGTAATGCTACATATTCCTTGGTTTCCGTTGGGATGAGATCCTATGATTTCTCCTGGACCTCAGTTGAGGGTGGCAGAGGTTGCATATTTCCTTTAAGGTATCCCTGTCCACCCTGTAGTACTCTACAAATTCTGAATTATGAAGTCCATGACTGGGGTCTAGAAGCAGCAGCACCTTGTATTAAAGCTTGTTGCAGGTTAATGGTAGCAGTAGCGACCCCTAACGTTTTTGCAAAGTGTGTTCATGGCTGTATTATAAAAGAGAATTAGAATTAATGCCAAAATTGAGCTATGCATCCAGACGAGCACTTTATACATTCCTAAATTGCTCCACCATACTGATTTGCTTTCTTAGCATGTATTTCACCTACTTATGCCTTCATTAGCATGCTTACCCTTGTTTTGAAAACTGATGCAATATGCAGAGCTGTTTAATGAGTACCAGTTAGCGAGCTCACAGCTGCTCAGTGTGCACACTTGCTTAGTTCGAAATGGCCAATGTGACAGTGAGGATTGTATGCTCATTTGCATGAATGTAATATGGGTGAACAATAGTTTTGTATAATGTAGGTAAGTAGGAGCATGCAGAAAAATTAATGTTTGAAGCTATGACGGTTGTAAAAATGTACATGATTACATTACAGTAGTAAGAATAATTTGTGAGTGCTCATGGGTTTGGATTATGTTAAGGGTTAGGTAAAGGGATAGCTTTAGTGCTGTGCATGTACTGTGTGTGTTCTGTGTATTTTTGTCTTGTGTACTGGTACTGGGAGGTTAGGAGCAGGGGTAGGGTTTGGTTTATATTTAGCAGACATGAGTAACGCTGGCACAGGGTTGACTAACCCTAATCTTAATCCCTGCCCTTTTCACCATACCTATACATTACAGATTTCTTCTTTGCAACATTTCAGTGCTTTTGTATCATCTCCTTTTTTTATTATTTGAGGTCTAGTCTTGTGTATTTCAATTCTTCATAATATAGAGTTGTATATGTATATAATATATAGATATATCTGAGTGTCTGTGTGTGTGCATGTGTGTGTGCATTTAACACACACACACACACACACACACACACACACACACACACATATATATATATATATATATATATATATATATATATATATATATATATATATAGATAGATAGATAGATATACACATCTTATAATGGTGCGGGGGTGCATTAGGGCTTGTGTCACTGTAAATGCAGTTTATTTTATGCGGTCATGTAGTTTCTTTTTTTTTCAATAATAAATCTTTATTCTTTTCCAATTGTTAATACAATACTACAACATATGTACATTATATACATGAATGCTTCCAACAGTTACATAAGATCATTATACATTAAGATAAAATTCTAAAAAGGTATTAAAAAAAGGAAAAAAAAAAATCTGGTATCAATATAAGGCTTATCTATACTAATCTCCATATTAAGCATATACTTCCCGGGGAAAAGTGGATTAGAACATTAGGCTAACACAATGTTAAAGATTTGCTCCCATATTTTTGTATTATTTATATTTTTCTTATGATCTTTAATTAGTAATTTATGTGCTAAAATATGTTTTATCGCTACACTTTTAAAGTTTTCCCATGAAGTCTGAGATGGATTCAGCCAATTTATAGCTATATAAAGCTTCATTAACAAGAAAATATTTATGAGTATGATCATTTGGGATCTGTCCAAGTTATTTGGAGGAATATGAAGAATCATAAACTCCCAAGAAAGTGTGGACTGTTGATAACCCATTTTTTGTAATTGAATTTTTAAAGAATTCCAAAGTTTGAATATACATTTACAGCTCAAGAACATGTGTAAAAGGTGAGCCGTTTGATCGATACAATATGGACATTTAGGTGAGTTTTTAGAGTTGAATTTATGTAAACTGAGACGAATGTAGTAAGCGTTATTAAATATCATCAGCTGAGTAAATAATAGCTTTTGAAGAGATACTGATTTTAAGGTTAAATTAATTGCTTTCAATATTTTATTATCATCCATCGGTAATAATGTATCCTTCCAGTATTTGGATAAAAGTATTTGGTTATTATATTTCACATCTTTTATCAAATTATATGAAGCCGTTATATATTTGAAGTCTTGCATAAGAGTTTGCCATAAGTTTAAACAAATGGTTAAATCTTCTTCTTTAATTTTAAAATTACTAAAATAAGTTATTGAAAGATCCTTTAATTGTCTCATTATAATTAAATAAGAGTTAGGAAGGCTCATCTCTCTTAACATGTCGTGTATTGAGATGCCAAGAAAAGGATATAAATCAAGTATGGTTAGATCAATTATAAGTGGGAATTTTTTAAGATCTATCAATTGATTACCGATTTTCAAATTCGGGTTCTTGTGAAATAGTTGGAAGGTCATCATATACTGTAAGAGATTTAGTGATTTAAACAGGTTTTGTATTGATATTATATATAATCTAATATGTTCCATCAAAGCGTACATTTTAAAGGTATCTTTATTTAAAAAAGGTAATGCCTTAAAATTAATACCCAATCCAACAGCATGTTTGTAATTCAGAATCAACCACTTGGGTGACCATTTAGTACTGGACTTGTCAAAGTTAACCACTCTTAGAATTCTATTAGCATTTATTATTAAGTAATATGCTTCAAAATTTAGTAATTCTAAACCACCCTTATTTTTCGGAGTCATCAGTTTATCATAAGATATTCTAGTTTTCCTAGGTTCCCATACAAATCTACCTAATTACGTATGAAGTTGTTTAAAGAATTTCCTAGAAATTGAGACTTGGGTAGCTCGAAAAATATATAATATTCTGGGGAGTACATTCAGTTTAATAATTGAAGCCTTTGCCATTTTTGGTAATTTCAGATTATTCCATCTTTTTAAATCAGACAATATATGATCCCAAATTAGCTTAACATTGTTCGCATAAAAGTCTCTATTATCTGTTGAAAAACAATACCTAAATATTTTATTTTTTCTTCGGATTTTAACTGACCTATCAATGGTAAAAGCGAAAAGGGTGTAGGCGTCTTTAAAGGAAATAAATTGTTTTTTTTTTAATTTATTTTGTAATTAGATATTTCTGCAAAATCTTCCACTGCTTTTAATATTTTCTTAGTATCTGAAACAGGCGTCGTACAGTAAATATTAAGATCATCAGCAAAAGCAGCCATGAATATTTTCGTACCATATATTATTGGAGCATTATGATAAATATTTCGCTTAATATGTAAAAATAGTGGTTCTAAGTATAAATTGAATAATATAGGAGATAGCGGACATCCTTGGCGGGTACCATTCTTAATTTGTATTCTTTTTGAGAAATTTTTATTAATATATAAAGTTGTATAGGGATTATTATATAACTTTTTTAATGTTAAAATGAAGTCTTGGGGTATACTGAAATATGATAAAATATCAAACAAAAATTTTAAATTAACTCTATTGAAAGCTTTTTGAGCATCAATTATGAGTGCGTAAACATTAAGATTTCTATGAGTGGCATAAGAAATTAGTGTATGAAGTGATAACGTATTATCAGTAGTTTGTCTGCCATTTATAAAACCAGATTGTTCATCAGATATTATTAGGTTTATTACCTTCTTCAATCTATTGGCTAAAATAGATGTCATAATTTTCATGTCTATATTTAAAAGTGAAATGGGTCTATAGTTATCCGGATTTTGAAGATCTGCATTCTCCTTAGGTATAAGAATTGTTTTCGAAGCACTAAAGTGCGGATCATTAATTTTATTATTAATTATATAATTAAATACATGTGGAAGTATTTTACCCAATATATCACAAAAAGTTTTGTAAAATTCAGAAGTCAAACCATCCGGTCCTGGAGCTTTATGTGGCTTCAAATTATTAATTGTATCTGTTATCTCCTCAGAGGAAATTGGTTTGATTAAACTTTCATGAAACTCATCACCAATTTTCGGAAAAATAATCTTCTTCAGAAAATCGTTATTACTCTTA